>NC_029778.3:10283196-10299886 GCF_000817695.3 Arachis duranensis
TAAAAGAAATCAAGTAATGATCTGATTTTTAAAATATGCATTTAAACGTTACACAACTAACCTCAAATGGATAACTCTGCATAATGCCGATTGATAGGTAAATGGACACAGTTCTACGGATCCAACAGCGGCGGTGGAATCCATCACCACTGTCGCCTCATTTCTCTTCTTTTCTCTATTGATCTGGCATCCTTCTCTGTGACCGTCCCTGTCGTCGCCACCCTCTTCTCCTTCTTCCATCGTTCTTTGTTTCTTCACCATTGTTGTTTTCTTCTTCTCTTCTCTGCAACATCGAAAGAGGAAGTCTTTCCCTCATATGGTGCCAACTACTCCCCCTTTCAAAACTTGCAGCGCGCTCTCTCATATCTTCTCTTCTTGTTAACAATAAAAATGCAGCTGCAAGTCCTGGAATAAAACCATTTCCAATTTGAATTTGAATCAAAATCCCGTCCAATTACTTGTTTATTTGAGAACTGCCAGGTTCCTAATTTTAAGAGCAAATACTCTATTTCAGTCTTGAATTTTTGTCGAGTCTTTGATTTATTCTTGAATTTCCAACTGCAATAAATAAAACATACTGTTTTTGACTATACACATGCATATTTGTGTCATTATAATAATTTTAAGCATCAACTGTATTTTTAAAACAAACAAATAAAAAACAAAAATAATGAACACCAAAAAAGGAAACATTATTAATTAGATGGCATCCTAAACAAAATGATGTAATTATAGCAGCATTTGTCACACAATTCATATATAAACACCATATGTCCACAACATGTAATGATTTAAAATTGAGGCTAATAATTCAATCATTTCCATTTAGAGATAGAAAAGAATAGCATATTTCCAACTGAACTTCTCTAGTACTGATTATATCAAAGGTTCACAATTTAATTTAGTATTGAAAGAAAGATCTTTAGTTGTAGTTGAGAAAGAAAGAATATGAAGTTTATCTCCTAAAGCAGCAAAATGAAAATCATTATGGTTACTTTCAAAATCTTCAATGGCAGTAGCGAACGCCACGTCCCTTTCATATATGCCTCCTAATCCTTTCTAAAAACTTAAAAAAATATCAATATTTAATCAGAGAATAAATTTATAAAATATCAATAAATTTGATAATTTGGAGTTTGGACACTAATTAATACTTCATTTATTCATTTTTTTATCACTTTGCATTAAAAATCTTAGAATCACTAATGAAGAGAAACAATTAGAATAATTTTCAATACTTTTATAAATTAAAAGCATAATGATACTTCAACAATAAATTAAAAGCATAATTCTTTCTCATGACCTGTGAAGAGTACAATTAGACTATCAATTTGCAGACCAAGCACATACTTAGAGAAAAAGACCAATATCCCATGGAAAACGAAGCCATTCCAATTTCATTATACATGCATATTAAGGAGAAGCTACCAGAAATACCTCTTCCATGGTAGTGGCAATATTAAGTCTCTGTGCAATTCACTGAGAACAATTTCAGCAGCTTGATCAGCATCATTTGGATTTTCAATAGCCACCGCCTTAAGTGTTCTGGTATGAACAAAAATTCTTTAAAATGATGGGCCAGAGTGTTCATTTTGGAATCCTGAAAGAGACATACTTACATGTTGGTCGCATGCACAGATTAATGCACACAAAAATACTTAGGAATTTGGCAATCATAGGCTAAAAGAACTCTTTCAAGCTTGTTTTCATGTAAATGGAAACAACCAATGTTAGTTTCTGAAAATTTGGAAGGGAACCAATCACAGTATTAACCAACTAATATCAGAAATTGTTCAGGTGAAATTAGTAGTCTTTTGTAAGGATTTTGAGGTGAAAATCTCAACATATAAAGCTACTCATTTATCTAAAAACATGCAGTTACTGTCTGTTTAACATGCATATAGAATGTCCATCACTTAATAATATTTCCTTTTTTTTAATTAGTTAATTATTTAATTATTTGAATGTAAATTCAATCCACAATTGAAAATTTGCAGCTAGAATACAGAATAAATAACACCAGATCACAGAGTGGCAATTATTATACTTAAAATCCAACAATAGATTACCATAATTCAATTATATTTTCAAATTTTAAAGGTAAAGAGCAATACCTGGGGGAATATATCTTGCAAGCAAGCTCCTATACACCGAATTGAAACCCATTATCAACGAAAATTATCTATAAAGTTTATTTTTTAAAAAAAAAAGTGGGTTAAACATAATGAAGAGGAGAATCATTTTAATAACGATAATAGAATCATGTGATCATGAAATTACAGATAGAGATACACAAAATACACAAAAAATAAGTGGTCAAAACCCCAATGATTGCAAGATTACAGTACACAATTTATTCAAATCATCAATGTGCAAAATTCACTCATAAATCCCAAAAAAAAATCTCTTCCTCGCAAAAAAACGACCATGCAGATAAAAAATGCAGAACACAGAATAAAAAGAGCATATTTTTCCCATAAATTGAGAAGTTCTTTTATCTTTTAATTGAAAATCTTAAAAGTTCTTTTCCTCCATCAATAAGTAGGACACAACTATAACCTGTTAACCACAATTATTAGGAAGCTAAGGTAACATAACCATATGATGCTAGATCTACAGTTTATAATTTAACCAACCAATAAAGCAAGCAAACAACATAACCATATGCAACGGTCTCAGCAACAAAAACAACAATTAAATTAAAACGAAAAGATAAAATGAAGCAAATCAGCTTAAACAGATCAAAATAAAATTTTAGGTGAATTCCAAAACAGTGCATTATATCCCATCAGCATAAGAAATTAGAAAAAGATATAGATGTACTTCTCTAATGACTTGCCTCTGCTTTGATCTGACCTAAACCCAAAACCACACACACAAAACAAACTAAAAGAAGGGAAACAAATGTTTTGAAATAAAAACAGAAGAAGATTATAAAATAAAAAATAAAAAAACACATTAATTTTTTATTTTGAAATAAAAAAAATAGCTTACCTTTGCCTCACAGCCGATAACTTCTTCAACGGCTCCTCCAGCTCGTGCTCTTTCCTCCCTCGGCGACAGTGATGCGGCTCGTGGCTCCATGGACGGCAATGACAAGGTGCGAGCTCTCTCTCTTTCTGACGCATCTCTCTTCAGCGAACTTTCTCTCTCTCGCGCGGTTGGTTTGGCGGCGACGGCGGTTGCGAGGACCACTAGCGCCAGCGCGTCCTTCCTCTCTTCTCTTCTCTGGCTTCCGTTCTCTATTCTTTCTTCTGCTGTGTGTGTGTATTTGCTTGTGCATGTACTGCGTTTAGGAAGGGAAAGGGAGTTGGTGAGCGGCGGTGACTGACGGTGAGTGCGAGTAGGAGCTAAGGTAAAATTAGAATTTTTAATTTGAAAATTTAGGGTTAAAATTAGAATTTGATAATTTTAATAAAATTAGGGTATATTGTGTTAATTTAAAATTTATTTTAATCTCTTAAAATTAATATCAATTTATTATTTGACTTTTAATCAAATATTTTAGTTTAAAATGTAAGATAATATAATTAACTTTTTTATTCATAAAATTTAAAACATTAAATTTTAAAATCTCAATTATTTAAATTAAATCATATAAAATTCTTATTCTTTTAAACTACTAAAATTTATAATTTAAATATAGAAAATTGCTCAATAATTATAAAATTAAATAAAATTTCTAGCTTAATTATCAAAACTTGGTTTAGTTGCTTTTAATAGAAGAATTTCTGAAAATAAAATCTTTAATAAATAAATAAATTTAGAATCGACTCATAAATAAATAAAGTCTTTACATAATTCGAATTCAATAAATTGTCCTAAAATATATGAGTATTTTTGAATTTGGGGGATTCAAATAATTTTTGAGTAGCTTTGGTTTATCAACGTAAATTGTCCTAAAATATATGAGTATTTTTTAAAGTATCTAAGGTTGAATTTTTCAAAAATGACTTGTACTTATTAAAATTAAGAAGTTTAATATAATTTCATATATTAATTAATATCCAAAATTAATTTTTACTAATGTCTATTATAATATTTTTAAATCCTAAGTATTTTACCAAACACACTACCACTTATTGTTATTTGTGCTTATTGAAAGTCATTTTTAATTTAAATTATCAAACATAAAAGATAATTTTATAAAGTAATATTTATAAGCTATTTTTGAAATATAAAAATTTTATCAAATTAAGCATAAGTGTTAGTTTTAGTGATTTATTTGAGTAAAAAAAATTATTTTTATAAAAAAATAAATAATTTTTTTATAAAAAAATAAATAATTTTTTTATAAAAAATTATATGTTATTTAGAAAATAGAATTAAAATATGCTTTTAATATTTGAAATTTTTTTTAAAAAAAATTATCTAAATATAAAATAATTTTTGTCTATTAATTTTTTTAAAATATAATTTTTTTAACCAGGTGGTTGTATCTTTTCCCTTATGAATTTCTGTCTTCATATCTTTTCATAGTTAATTAGAAAGATATTTTATTAATATAAGATAACATATAATATCTTTTTAAGTTCAATTAGAAGATATAATATTAAATTTAAAATATAATTTAATTATTTTTTGATGATATGATATTAAAAATTGACACATTTAACTATAGTTGATGTCAACTAAACAGAGTAATTTTTATCTTAGATTTTTTTTTTGAAAAATTAAAATAAAAAGATAACATAATTATTTTGAACCGAAACAAATTCAGGCAAAATCAAATCGAACATAAATTGTCATATTTCAATCTTTTTATTTTTTCAATCAGTCCAATATATAAACTCTACTACCGCATTATTAAACCACTTCAATAATCTTCTTAATTCTTTAATTGTTTGTTTCTTTCTTTTTTAATCTTGAATATGACTTCAACAAATTTGCCTTCAGGTGCAAGCAAGAAGTTCAAACCTACAGATGAAGAACTCATTCAAGATTTTCTCCGTAACAAAATCAATGGGAGGCCTCTACCAAACTATGGAACCATTCTTGAAGGTGAATTGTTTGGTAAGGAGAAGAATCCATGGGAAATTTGGGAAGAACGACCTCTATTTCTTCACTAGTCTGAAGAGGAAGTTCTCGACTAACAGCTTGAGGATGGTTCGCACCATCGGGTTGGGTTGTTGGGAAGGTGAAGACATCGGAAAAGAGATTATAGCCAATAAAACTAACCAGCGCATTGGAATGAGGAAACGAGGAAACGATATCGCTTTGAGAAGAGTGGTACTAGCCATGATGGTGGATGGATCTTGCATCAATATAGCATTGATTCTTCTTTGTTATCAAATCCTTCCAATGTAAGTATCATAATTTTGTGTATATTCTTTAACCAGTGTAACAGCCCTAGGAATCCAAGACAAAGCAAAAACTATAATTGAATTAAAACAAGAATATGAGAACTGTAGCAATGACAAAACAGAACATGCAAATGGATCAAGCCCAAGGAAAAGATCAGACCAGTACCAGGATAATAGAATCAGAACCAGCAACAGCCTCGACGTTGGCTTCCAGCAGCGGCAACGCCTTCACCAGTGACTCCAATTGAGACAAACCCCAACAAACAATATAGCTAAAAACATCAGAGGCAGATACAGGGTATTTTACAGAGCAATAAGGGTTCAGAGATGGTGGTTCTCATAGCTAGGGCTTAACTGACTCACCATTAATGATGGCAGCGATCGGCGGCGGCAGAGGAATGGTCTCTCCTCTGTGCGTCACTCTCTCTCACACGTCTCGTCCTCCTTCTCTGCCACAACATCAACAAAACCTCCTCTCCCCTACTCCGTTCTTCCCAGCTATGGTGGCGGCTCCCCTCAAAGGCGGCAGCGGCGGTGCTCAGCATTGGCGGCGACGACTCCAGCGCGGCGACAAGACACGGACGACGGGCTTGCAGCGAGCGCGATGGGCTCCTGCTCCCTTCCTCACCGTAGCGCTTCCTTCCTCTCTGAACCGTATCGATGGCAGCACAGCAGCCCGACGGTGGCGGCGGCGTGGCGGCGCGATGATTCGGTGGTGGCGCGACGGCTCGGTCTCCCTCTTCTCCCCTGCGACGTAACTCACTTCTCCCTCAGACCTCTCTTCCTCTCCTTTTCTTCCCCGACACAACCCTCTCTTCCTCTCTTCTCCCTCGATAACCCTTTCTCCCTTCTCTGTCTTTCTTTCTTTTCTTTTTCTTTTTTTCTTTCTTCAAGCTTCCCCTGTTTTCCCCCTTTCTATTCTTTTCCCTTTCTTTTATTTTTTTCCTTTTCTTTCGTTGGGTATGGGTGGTTAGGTTACGGTTAATTGTTTTGGGTGTAAAATTATTAATAAAATAATAAAATAAAGTAATAATGTAAAACTAAATTAAATATAAAGTAAATATCTTTAAAATATCATTTAATTACTAATTTAAAATTTATTTTCGAATAAATATTAATTTAATGAAAATTGATGATAATTAGATTAATTATCTAGTTACCAAAAAAAAAGATTAATTATCTTTTATTTATGAAATAATGTTAAAAATCTATATATTAAATTAGCGCATATAAAATACTTATTATTTTTCAATTATAAAACTCTAAATAATAAATAAGAGTTTACTAAATTTTTTATATAAAAATATCTAAAATGTAATCTTAAATAAATATAATACATCATAATAATTTATTAATAACTTTCAAAAATTTAGAGGTCTTACAACCAAAGGTTTCGAATTTGAATCAAAAGAATCAGTACAAACTAAATTCTTGTTGGACTAAAAATTTCGTCTTTATTTTATTTTAATCTTCTCATTATTTCTGTTTCTATTTAAGAAACAAAATCAAAACACAACCTAAGTGACCGCTACATTATGTTTAGTTTCTCAATGACACAACCTTAGATAATTTTTTTTGGGTTGATATATATAATGACCGCTACATTATTTCTGTCTTGCTCCAATTCCAATTAAACAAAGATTAATGTATTTATATATTTTCCTTGCAGATGAATAATTATGTTTTATGCAGATTTAGAAAGAATAACATTAAACCTCGTCAAAAGAGAAGGAAACATGTGGCTCCTGAAACTATGGCTACTGTAATACCGGTAAGTATTAATTTGATTGATGTGTTTAATTTTTTCTAGCTATAACGAAAAAGTTCAATTTTGATTTTAAGCTTACTAAATTAATAGTAATTTATATTTTTAATTAGTTTGAGGATTACAAAGTGTATATGATTTGATTTTAACTCTTTTTATAATTTAAAAATACTGCTATTAAAAAGTCTGTTTGAATTTTATTATATATAAAGTAAGTTTTTTTAAATTCTTTGGTTTTGATTATTTAAATCCATATTTGCGTATCTTACTATCTACATATTTATAATAAATGGCTCTTTTATTTAAATGGAGCAAAGATGTTTTAATTTATAATTACAGCTTCTCATGTTTGTAAGACTAAATAAATAAAAGATTTTGATTTTGAAAGAATATAGTCGAATAAAGTAGTTCGAGTAATTAAAAAAATAATTAAAGATTCAGTAATTGATTTAAGAACTACAACTTATTTTCTGATAGACCTTACTTATTTACTTTAATTTAGAAACCAACTTAATTTGCATATATATTGGGCGAAAGTCAAATAATAATTATTCTCTAACAAAAAAAATTTTCCCTTTTACAACAAATGTCACATTCATCATAGTATTCGTATTGTAAACATTATTCTGTATTTTTTTTCTTCTTTCAATTGAAATTGTGTATAAAAATTATTAAATTTTTAGATTAAAGTAAATCTGAATTTATGATGCTAGTTTGGATATTTAATTTGACTTGGTTTCCTACCTTATTTTTTATAACCATATACTAGTTACATATGAATCACACAAATGGTGAGCGTGCAATTTTTGTTTTATGTTTTTTTTTTCATTATTATTATTATTATTATTATTATTATTATTATTAATAGAATCTATAGGTCAAGTTCTTAATATTATTATTGTATTCTTGATATTAGAATGCCAATGATTATGCTGGGATAGTAGAATTTGTTAAACAATCAGAGAATGGAGATGAAAGGATGGAGACTCAAAATAAATCAGCAAACCAATCACGCAATAATGGAGATAAAAAGATTGATGAGTTTAGAGAGAACGCATTGTCGTGTCCGAGCGCCATTGTCATCTTCTTGGCTGCCGTCTTGTTCGTCTTGCTGCCATCTCTTGAGGTCCCATCGACGTTATCTTCTGCGGTCTCGGCGCCGTTGATGCGATATTTTACAATCACACTACTAACCGACAAGTGTACCGGGTCGTACCATGTAATAGCTTACGTGAGTAAGGGTCGATCCCACGAGGGTTGATGGATCAAGCAACAATAGCGTTTAATAGGATTAGTTAGGCAAGTAGAAAATGGTTTTGAGATATTCAAAGAGCATTAAACAATACTTTAAGAATTTCAGAAAGCAAGCAGCAATGAGTTGGGAATAAAATATTTGAGAAAGTAGTTAAGGTTTCAGAGTTATCTATTTTTCCGGATTTATTTTTCTTACTAACTACTAGTGTAAAACCCGGGCTACGCCCGGGCCAAACACTATTTCATTATAAAATTTATTGATATCTATTTATTGATATTAATACTTACTATTTTTAATTTAAAAAGTCTTTATATATAAAAATTTATTATACAGTGTATAAAATTATTTTATTTTATATTCTTAGAGAACAAAATAATTTTATTATTTTTTTAGTACATATTAAAAAAATTTATTTAAAGATAAAAACTATTATGTTTGTATTTAAATATGTTACTGTTGTACCATTAAAAAAAATAACCCTTTAATAAAAATAGTTTATATTCTAATCACAAAACAATAAATACTAACTAAATAATATTTATTTATATTATTAGTCTCTAGTGTATATCTTGTGCTACTCGAAATCATGTATTTAATTTATTTTATTATATTTATGTATAGTTTGTTTATAAAAAGACTAATATATATTTATTAAAAAAATTAAATTACTTAGTATACAAAAAAAATTAAATCATTAATCCCTTTTGTTATATTGATGTTTAATTCAGTTAATAATTTTTTTCAAATGGTAACCTTTAAAATACATTGTAACTAAATTTTGAAAATAGATAAATTAACTATTATAAAAAAGTAAAATTAACTATTATAAAAGAGTTTAATATTTTAATATTAAATAATTATATTAATTAAAATACAAAATACATAAAACATACTATTTGTATATTAAACATTTTTGACACCTTTATAAAAATAATTAATTAATCACAAATTTAATAACAAAATCTTTGTACAATTGTTAAAAAAATACAAATGTTAAAATAGTATTTATTATAAAAGATATAGATATAGCAAGAATAACAAAACTTAATTATTGAATATGTTATTTTTAGATATTTATTACTAATAAATTCATTAATATATCATATCTTTCATTATAATATTTTTTACCACCAAAATTTTGAATAAAATAAAAAATATTTAATTTATTATTTTTCATGATTGTAAATAAGATAGTAAATTTTATTTATTTGTTTAATTATTCAGTAGAAGATTTTTATATAATATCTAAAGATAGAAAGACAAAAACACTATCTATAAAAATAGTAGTAATATAAATTATGGTCATCACATATTCAAATCTTAAAATTTAAAAAATTAAAAACAAAAATAGGGTAAAAAATACAAATAAACCAATGGAGGATAGTTGTTACATGAATAAGCCAAATTGAAGATTGATTCACGAATGAGCCAAAGCATATTTATATGTAATTCGAACCTATTTGGTTCGAAATCCAATTGCATATAAATCGAACCTATTTGGTTCGAACTAGACACACATAATTCGAACCTAATTGGTTCGAATTACATACGAATTGGGCTATCTCATCATTCGAACCTAATTGGTTCTAATTACTAAGGAATAAGTGTGAATATGTTACGTGCATGGGATTATAATTGATGAATATGTTTCGTTTAAGGAGTTTTAAAGGAAATGTGGGTTGAACACACATGAGAATAAATTAGTCTATGAATTAAATTAAGCAAGACATGATGCGGAAATTAAATAACATCAAAACACAATTATTAAAAAGGATTTGATTTTAGAAACATTTTTTAACAACGCAGAAAATTAAAACTAAACAGAGACTAATATATTTAAAAAAAAGGCCTAAAGAAAATTAAAACTAAACAGAGACTAATATATTTAAAAAAAAGCCTAATTTTTTATTACAATAAGTGATAACTAAAGTACAAGTAATATTAGAAATCAGAAGAGTACACTAACTATAATTTAGAGAAGTTTATAATTGGTCTTAAAGATATTTTTTATAAATTGTATATAATAAATAATTGTTTCGTATATATTACACCATTTTAAATTTGTTCCATTTCAATGAATATATAATTTATTACAAACATTTTTTAATGTCAATAAAAAATTTGATTTTTATCTTTTACGTGTATATTTCTTTAGCTCATCGTTATTTCTAGAGATTATATAGTTAAATATTAGAATTAAATTAAAAATACACTTTATATATGTAATTTGAATATTATTTTAATTTTATTCTTAAATTTTATTTTATTTAACTTTATTTAATTTTAAGTTTATTTTATTAGGATTTAATGTTCTTTAATTAAATTGAAGTAAGGATAAAATTAACACAAAATAAAATGTAAAAGTAAATTGAAACGAAATGAAATTCAAGATTAAAAAACTAAGACAATTAAAGATATAAAGTATTTTTTTTTCTTAAAAAATTTGTAATCAAATTATTAAAAAAATAAAAAGGATTTGATTTTAGAAGCATTTTTTAACGAGGCATACAATTAAACCCAAACAGATACTAATATATTAAAAAAATTATTTTTTTACAATAAATAATAAATAAAATATAAGTAATCTTAGAAATTAAAAGAGTACATTAATTATAATTTAAAAAAGTTTAGAATTAATTTGAAAGATATTTTTTATAAACTTTATATAATAAATAATTTTTCTGTATATGTTACAACATTTTAAATTTGTTTCATTTCAATTACAATCCCATGCACGTAACATATTCACACTTATTCCTTAGTAATTCGAACCAATTAGGTTCGAATTATGAGATAGCCCAATTCATGTGTAATTCGAACTAATTAGGTTCGAATTATATGTGTCTAGTTCGAACCAAATAGGTTCGATTTATATGCAATTGGAGTTCGAATCAAATATGTTTGAATTACATATAAGTATGCTTTGGCTCATTCGTGAATCAATTTTCAATTTGGCTTATTCATGTAACAACTATCCTCCATTGATTTATTTGTATTTTTTACCCACAAAAATAATTAAATATGAGATCAAATATCATTTTGTCATTATATAAGAAAGATTTTTATTATTAACAACAAAAAATATTAATTATAAAAAAATAGTGAAGCAGTGAAAATAAATAATTTTAATGCGATCCAATCTTCACATGTTTTTCGGATCTCTACCTATTTGATAGTTGATCATTTTTATTAACATTTAAATTTTACTTATTATATATATAATTTGTTACAAATTTTTTCGTATTCATGAGGTACAACGATTTCTTAAGTCATTTGTGAGTTAAATGATACTTAATTATTTATTTTATCAACCTAAAGGAGTATTTATTTCTTATTTATTTCCTTTAAAATAAAATCTTAAAATTCTATCTTTTAAAACCAATTTATACTACATCAAACAAACTTTTATAATTTGTACCATCTTAAATAAAATATTTATATTAAAAAATTATTTGATTAAATGTTGTTTAGATTAAAAAATATTTTAAAAAAATGTCTGATAAAATCCGTTTCATTGATTTTTTTATTTTTTAGATGAATTAGACATTATTATATGCATTAATATGTTACTTAACTATCATAACTTAGATCCACTGTGAATAATCTTTGTTATTTAGGCATATTCTTGTACATAAGTTAAATATGATTTCAATGTTGTCACTTACACACAAAATTTTATCACTAAATATACACAAAATTTTAACACTAAATATTCTTAAAATCTGTAATTATAAATTATATTTTTGTAATATTTAAACCATAAAAATAATATCTATTTTTAGATATATCATTTTATTGTACAAAATAAATTTAAAAGAAAATACAAAAAATATATAAATTATATCCTATTAATAAATCTCACTTTAATGTGATTTTCACTAACATTATTAACACAAATTATATGACAATAAATTTTTTTAATCATAATTAATTTTATAAAATCACATTTATACCAACATGTATTGTCTATCTTAAAATACTTTTATATTTGAATTATTTAAATATAAATTATTGCATAAGGTTATTGACCTCTCTGTAAAGCAATTAGAGAATGAAATATTAAATAAATATAAATACCGATTCAAAAGGAAAAAATTATGTTTTTATAATTAAATTTCTATTCAATTTGTACTTAAAATTTGAAATAAAAAACATCTTCTTAAAAAATAAAAACACTATAATAAAACTATTTCTTTAATAACTTGCACGATATTTTTTTGGTGACCGAACATAACACAAAGAAAAAAGACCTAAGAAAAAGAGTAGTACTCCTCTCTAATAATAATGTCTAAATTATTAGGAGGCAGTAACCACTCTAGATACACCTGCTTGTTTAAAGCAGCAGTCTTAGCCATTAAATCAGTCGCTCTGTTTGCTGTGCACTGGATGAGTACTAAAGTAGCCGTCCAATTGCACTGGAGCATCTCTTTGATTTTGTCAAGCAGATCAGAGTCATTCCTAATTATGCTGGTTGTGCCTTGCAAAATAAGAAGAAACGCATCAAGATTATCAGTTTCACATATGATCTATTTGCACTCGCAATCCCAAGCCATAACAAGCCCTCTCCAAATAGCATGAAACTCCCAACATAGAACACTAGAAAGAGGTATACTGACAGAAAAACCTTTTATCCAAATTCCCATGCTGTCTCTAATATTACATCCAAAGCCAGCTAACTGCTCATTTTCAAAAAACGCTTGCATCACAGTTCACTTTATAGACATTCGTTGGAGGTGGTTCCCAGTTATATTTCAAAGAAAAATGAATAATATGTTTTTGGTTGATAACAACATTAGAGAAATCTCGAGCAGCATGTTTAACTAAGTGAACAATTTTCTCCTTACTCCATGAATCATCTTGGTGGAAGATGTCATTGTTCCTATCCCTCCAAATCCACCAAAAGGTCGTTGCAAAGAGAAACTCATTTTTGTTGAGGTTAGAACGAATCTAAGACACAAAATTCAAACTAGAGTCCTCAGCGGTCATTCCCAAATTTAAGATAATCCAAATCTGTCGAGCTTTTTGGCAAGTCCTAAAGCAGTGGTTAATATTCTCTAGAGCAAGATAACATCTCTAACAAAAATCAGAAGTAGCAAGACCTCTTTGAAACTGGTAACTACCTGTGGGAACTTCGTTGTTGAGGCAAAGCCAGAGCAGATACTTTATCTTCTCCGGTATTCTCAAGCGCCAAAGCCAAAGCCAATTTTCATTATTATTCCAGCCAAATTTCTTCTTCAATAGCCATTCGTACCCACTTTTAGTCGAGTAGGTGAGAGTATTTGAGTTTGTCCAAAACCAACCTATTTTATCTCCTGCCTGCTTGATAAGATCAAAGAGTATTAAATCAAGTTTAACTTCTTTCGGAATCATTGTGCAAAGAATATCCCACCGCCAATGCCTATGGTGCCAGACATCTTCTAACTTCAAGTGAGAATCAGAAATGTGCACAAAAGGAACTAAAAGAGCTAGCGTTCCACATGGTCGCCAAACATGATACCAAAAGGATTGAGACATCCTGCCTGTACACCAATCAAAACCATCACGAAGCTTTTCTATTGTCTTATAAATCGTTCGCCAAGTGCTTGAAACATTATTAGAAGAATTGGGTGAAAAGCAAGAACTCCCAGATAAATATTTTGCCAACATAATTCTTACCCAAAGCTTATCTTTATTATGCAATAATTGCCAAACAAGCTTTCCGAGTAAAGCAAAATTTACACATTGGGTATCTCTAATTCCCAAGCCTCCATATTTTCTTGGAGTGACAACTTTGCTCCACTTGACCAAATTTAAGCAACGCTCTCCCACCTTTCCCTTCCACAAGAATTGTCTAAGCACAGAATCAATCTTTTGACAAGCCGAAGTAAGAAAAATAGTCACTTGCATCTGATAAATAGGAAGAGAAGAAGCAACAGATTTAATTAAGCAAAGTTTGCCTGCTCTGTTGAGGAGCCGACCTTTCCAACTAGCCACCCTATTCTTGATCTTCTCTAAAGAGTCCGAAAAAATAGATCTAGCAGCTCGAGGATGATTAAGGTTCACCCCTAAGTATTTGCCTAGGTCACTAGTAAAAGGAATATGAGAAATACCAGACAACATTTCCTTCCTTCTATTAGAGATATTTCTAGAATAAATAGCTTTAGATTTTTCAATGTTAATATTCGTACCTGAAGCTTTACAGAATAACTCCAAGGTGTGCACAACATTCTGAACTTGACTTTTTTTTTTGCTTTACAAAAAAGGAGTAAGTCATCTGTAAACATCAAGTGAGAAACTCTAGGTCCCCCTCTAGAAACAGCCACACCATCCCAAATACCCTCGTCAACTTGTTTGGAAATGAAGTACGCCAATCTCTCCATGCAAAAAATAAATAAATACGGAGAAATTGGATCTCCTTGCCTGAGCCCTCTACGAGGATGGAAGCTGTCCAATCTATTCCCATTCCAAAGGATGAAAAGATTTGAGGCCTGAATCCAATTCATTACAAGCCGAATAATTAGAGAAGCAAACCCAAAATATAATATGATACAACTCTACAAATGTACGTATACTTCTTTTAAGATAAAAAGCTCTTTAATTAAATATAATTAACATAGATGCCATTTAAACAAAATGCTTACTGATGTACTTTTACTGGCAGTTAGCATCAAATGTAGATTTATTATTTTGATTAGCTATCTTTAGCCAAGATACCAAATAATCATAGTTCAAATTATTATCTATTCAGTAACTGAGATGAGAAGTAAAGTATAAAAAATAACAAATGGATAACGATTAAAAGCAGAAGACAAATATAAATGCTCGTATCTGAGGATGTAAACTCCGGTTAAATTAGTAAATAATTAGTCAATAAATTAGTTTTTAATAAGGAGGATTAGAAATGTGAATATTATATCAAAATAGGGTAGAGCTCATCGAAACGAGAATTTTGACACAAATTTCGAAAAACGGTCCAAAATTAGACCAAACGGCCGAACCGGTTGAACCGGACCCGAACCGGGCCGTCGGTCCAACCGGACCAACACTTTAAATGAGCCGAAAGCCCTTTCTTCCCCATTTTCACGTATGAACAGTGTGAAAGCTCCAGGGAGAACGAAAGCTCCCAAAACCTTACGGTAACCTTTCGATCTCCGTAACTTATACGTCCGAGCTCCATTCGCCGCACCGTTTGCGGCTACGCGTCCACCGCGTTGAGCTCTACATTTCTACCGGAACAATTTCATAGGTAACTTGCTATTTCACTTCAGCCTCTCATTTCTCCCAATTTTCGAGTTTTGAGAAGGGGTATTGAATTTCTTTGATTTCTGATGTTTTAGGATCCAATTAGCTTGAGAAAAACGTTTACTCTTGCTTATGTGAAGTTTGGGTAAGGTGAGGATACGATAATTTTATTTTAATTTCATTGAATTTGAGTTTTGAGTATTAAATTGGATATATATGTGTTATGAATGTGTATTAGGTTGAAAATAAATAATCGGAGCTTGAAATTGTGAATATTGGAACTTGGAGGAAGCGGATTAGTTGAGTTTTGAGGGGCTGTCTTGGTTTTGAATAAATAGCTTTGGTCGTTACGTGGAAATCGGCCAAGGTATGGTTTAGGTTTCTTGCATTTAATATATAATGTTCTGTGAAAACTTAGGCTAGATGACCATAGGATAAGTTAGATTGCATGTGTATATTTAATATTTAGTATCCTGTTGATGAATATGGTTGGTTTGGTGCTTGAGGATTAATCAGTGATTTAGTGAATTATTGATTTTGAGGTATAATTATTGTGGAGGTTGTTGTGATAATGAGGTATTTTGTGTTATGAGCCTAGGATTTGTGAACTATGATTCTTAGTTGAATTTTGGTTGTTGGATTTGAATTTTGTATGAGTATAATTGTTGATTTGAGGTAGATTTATTGTGGTGATTGTTATAATGATAAGGAAGGGTATGTTGGATTGAACAGAAAGCAGGTTTGGACCCGAAAAGGGTGGCAAAGTCCGAGTTTTAGAGGAGACGCTGCCGAAATTTTATAAAAATTAGAGATTTTGTTTATATGATTATTTAAAAAGATTTAGATTCAAAAGTTATATGGTTTGATTTAGAGTACTAAGAAAATGAGCATGTTTTAAGTTTGATTCATTTAGAAAAGAATGAACTATGTTTTGAATAGGAACTATTGATGGACGGAATGGGAGGTGTGACAATGAAGGATAAAGATTGAACATAATTAACGTATAATGATGAATGAGATGCGATTGAGAATAATGTGGATGTTGATAAATTATAATTGAATTATTTATATGGCTTATGAATTTGAATAATCTGAGATACGAGATTCCCTGGATCAAGTGTCGTGGCTTGCCACCACATGTACCAA
>NC_029778.3:10300320-10310362 GCF_000817695.3 Arachis duranensis
TCGGCGCTCTAGGATTGCCTTTGGCATTCCCAGGACCTTATATATTATGTGTGTGGCACCTTTACCATACTGAGAACCTCCAGTTCTCATTCCATACTATGTTGTTGTTTTTCAGATGCAGGTCGAGAGGCATCTCGTTAGGCGTCTGGACTCTTGAAGCGGAGTGGTTACTGGGTTATTTTGTTATGCTATGCTGTATATATATGTACTTAGCTTTCTCTCCACATAACTTATTCTTTTTTATCCTCTTAGAGGTGTATGGAGAGGCAGGATTTTGTTTATGTACATTTGGGTTTTGGATATGTATATTTGTTTATGTACATTTGGGTTTTGGATATGTATATATATGTATATATGTGTGTATATTCTCCGGCCAGTCTTGACTTCGCAGGCTGAGTCAGGAGCTCGTTATTTTGTATCTTTGACTTTCTATTCCTGTTTTGGGTTACTTTACACTTGACAGCTGTAGCTTTCTTAGCACGCAAGTTAACTCATTTCTCGAGCGTTGCGCTTTTATATTCGCGAATTTTTTTTTATTTCCTCTATTCTTCAAGGCTCCTAGCATATTATAATTCTTCTGCTATTATGTGTACTCATTTTATTTTAGAGGTCGTAATACCATACCACCTCTGTTTTACGACTTAAGCATAAAGCTTAGTGTGGTAGGGTGTTACATTATGGTATCAGAGCAGTTCGTTCCTATAGAGCCTGAAAGACGGACTGATTGTACTTCTGTGCATTCTCTGTATATGTGTGTATGTGCTATTAGGATATCTGATTGATATATATGGCATAAATGTCTGTGAGCATGCATTTGGAACTTAAAGCATTAGACCTGCGATATTGAGACTGATCAACTTAATATCACTTGTTTGGTGTGTATAGGGACCAGATGTTGACTCGCGGACGCGGTCGCGGGCGAGGTAGAGGTAGGACAGGCACCGTTACTCCTGCCCCCATAGGGACTGATCCAGTAGACTTTATGGCTACCTTGGGAAATATAGCTGCAGATATGCAGGCGACAGCTGAGGCACTGGGTAATCAGATAAATCAGGGTTATCATGGAAATCATAATGATGAGGATGGTCCTATGACACTTGCTACATTTCTGAAAGTTCATCCTCCGACCTTCAGGGGAACCTCAAATCCCACTGATGCAGATAATTGGATTCAGGCTATGGAAAGGGCGTTACAGGCACAACAGGTTCCTGAAGAGCAATGGGTTGAATTTGGAACTTATCAATTGCAAGGTGAAGCTCAATATTGGTAGCAGGGGACACGACGTATCCTGCAGCCTGATGGTGCTGCGATTCCTTGGGAGGTTTTCCGGACAGAATTTTATAAGAAATACTTTCCTAATTCAGCCAGAAATGCCAAGGAACTTGAATTAATGCAGTTAAAACAGGGATAGATGACTATTGCTGAGTATACTAGTAAGTTTGAGGAGTTGTGTCACTTTTCTCGTATCTGTCAAGGTGCGCTTGAAGATTTTGCTGAATGGAAATGTATTAAATATGAAGGAGGTCTTCGGAGTGATATTCTGAGCTTCGTTGCTCCAATGGAGATCAGGGGGTTTTCTGAATTGGTGAATAAGAGTAGGGTGGCTGAGGATTGTGTGAGGAAGGCAGCAGCAGAGAAAGAGAGTTTGAGGGTACCTTTTCAGAGGCCTTCAGGGAGGAGCTTTGCTCCGAGAGGTAGGAATTTCAAGCGTGGAGGCTTTGTTTCACAGCAGACTCAGGGTCAAGGTAATTACAGAAGGCCGAATACTAATGTCAATCAGGGAAGAAGGTTTGGGAAGCAGCCACAGCAAGATCTGAATTGTCAGAAGTGTGGAAGGTATCATCCTGGAGTTCTGTGCAGATTAGGACTTGGAGTATGCTATTCCTGTGGACAGCCCGGACACATGGCCACTAATTGCCCAGAGAAGAAGAAGTATGAGACTGGTAGGGTGCAGCAGCCAAGGAGAGTATACACCACTTCTACCATAGGTGCTGAGGGATCTGAGACACTGATTAGAGGTAATTATGAAATGGCTGGTAAAATCTTAAATGCTTTATTTGATTCAGGAGCAAGTCATTCATTTATTGCATTTGAAAAGGCCCATGAGTTAGGATTGAGAATGGTGGTTTTAGGTTATGATTTGAAAGTATATAATGCTACTCATGAAGCTATGGTGACTAGGATAGGATGTCCACAAGTTCCTTTTCGAGTACAGCAACGTGAATTTGTGCATGATTTGGTTTGTTTGCCTATGACTAGTCTTGATCTCATTTTGGGATTGGATTGGTTATCCAAGAATCATGTTTTGCTTGATTGTTCTGAGAAATCAGTACAGTTTATGCCAGCAGGGTCAGAAGCACCAGTTGTGGTGAATAGTTACTATTTGAATTTTATGATAGTAAACTGTTCTGGAATTAAATGTCAGGGTATTATGTTATTAACTGCGGGAGTATCAGGTGATGACCAGAGTTTAGAGCAGATTCCGGTTGTATGTGAATTTCCAGATGTGTTTCCGGATGATATTAATGAATTTCCACCTAACCGGGAAATTGAATTCGCAATTGAGTTGGTGCCTGGAGTCGGCCCGATTTCGATTACTCCTTATAGGATGTCACCTTTAGAAATGGCCGAATTGAAAGCTCAGCTGGAAGATTTGTTGGGTAAGCATTTTATCCGACCAAGTGTTTCTCCGTGGGGAGCACCAGTGTTACTAGTAAAGAAGAAGGATGGGAGTATGCGGTTGTGTGTCGACTATCGGCAGTTGAATAAGATCACTGTGAAGAATAAATATCCATTGCCTAGAATCGATGATCTAATGGATCAGTTACAGGGTGTCGGTGTGTTTTCTAAGATTGACCTGCGATCCGGGTATCATCAGATAAGGGTTAGAGATGAGGATATTCCGAAAACTGCTTTCAGGACACGTTATGGTCATTATGAGTATACGGTGATGTCTTTTGGATTAATTAATGCTCCGGCCGTATTTATGGATTATATGAACAGGATTTTCCGACCGTATTTGGACAAGTTTGTTATTGTCTTTATTGATGACATTCTTGTTTATTCTAAGTCTGAAGAGGAACATGCTGAACACTTGCGAACTGTGCTGCAAATTCTGAGAGACAGGAAGTTGTATGCTAAGTTATCTAAATGCGAGTTCTGGAAGAGTGAGGTGAAGTTTCTCGACCACGTGGTGAGTAAGCATGGAATAGCTATGGATCCTGCTAAGGTGGAAGCAGTGATGAATTGGGAGCGATCAACTTCAGTGACAGAGATCAGGAGTTTCCTAGGTTTGGCAGGGTACTATCGGAGATTCATTAAGGAATTTTCACAGCTCGCCTTACCTTTAACTAAGTTGACTAGGAAGGATACGCCTTTTATCTGGACTCCGGAATGTGAAGAGAGCTTTCAAGCATTAAAGCACAGGTTGACCACTGCACCTGTGTTAGTATTGCCTGAACCAAGTGAACCATTTGAAGTGTACTGTGATGCATCTCTGAAGGGTTTAGGGTGCGTTCTGATGCAGCACCAGAATGTTGTAGCATACGCCTCACGGCAGTTAAGGCCGCATGAGATGAACTACCCGACACATGATTTAGAACTTGCTGCTGTTGTGTTTGCTTTAAAGATTTGGAGGCACTACCTCTATGGCATTAAGTTTCATGTTTTCTCAGACCATAAGAGTTTGAAGTATCTTTTTGAGTAGAAAGAGTTGAATATGCGTCAGAGGAGGTGGATGGAGCTTCTGAAAGATTATGATTTTGAATTGAATTATCATCCAGGAAAAGCGAACGTTGTGGCGGATGCTTTGAGTCGAAAGTCTTTATATGCAGCTCGGATGATGCTATGGGAGGAAGAGTTACTGAAGGCATTTCAAGGTTTGAATTTGGGAGTTAGAGAAGAATCTGGAATCCTGTGTTTGAGTCAGTTGCAGATTTCAAGTGATTTTAAATTAGAACTTCTGAAGGCTCATCGAGATAGTGAAGCGTTACGTAAGGTATTACCAGCAGTTGAACAGGGAAAACCGTGGAGAGTGTCAGAAGGTCAGGATGGTTTATGGAGGTTCAAGAACCGGATTATTGTGCCTAATGTTGGAGACCTGCGACAAAGTATCTTGAAGGAAGCTCATAAGAGTGGGTTCTCAATTCATCCAGGGAGTACTAAAATGTATCAGGATCTGAAAGTGATGTTCTGGTGACCAGGTATGAAAAATGATGTGGCATTGCATGTGTCTAAATGTTTAACGTGTCAGAAGGTTAAAATTGAGCATCAGAGACCATCAGGAACCCTTCAGCCTTTAGAGGTTCCACAATGGAAATGGGAGAGTATTGCAATGGATTTTGTGATAGGGTTGCCTAGAACCCGGGCTGGTTGTGACGCTATTTGGGTAGTTGTGGATCGACTGACAAAATCAGCTCACTTTCTTCCTATCCGAATAAGTTGTACAATGGAAAAATTGGCTCGAATGTATATCAAAGATATTATCAGGTTACATGGTGTGCCTTCTACTATTATATCTGATAGAGATCCCCGTTTTACATCAAGGTTCTGGGGAGCTTTTCAACGTGCATTTGGGACTCAATTAAGTTTGAGTACTGCGTATCACCCTCAGACAGATGGTCAGTCAGAGAGAACTATTCAGACCTTGGAGGATATGTTAAGGGCTTGTGTTTTGGACCAGCCAGCAAGCTGGGATTGGTATATGCCATTAATAGAATTTGCTTATAATAATAGCTATCATGCGAGCATTGGAATGGCTCCATATGAAGCTCTGTATGGCAGGAAATGTCAATCTCCATTGTGTTGGTATGAAACTGGAGAAAGAAGTTTGTTAGGGCCTGAGATGATAGCTGAAACTACTGAACAGATAAAGAAGATTCGTAGTCGAATGCTTATAGCCCAAAGCCGCCCAGAAGAGCTATGCTGATCAAAGGAGAAAACCTTTGGAATTCGAAGAAGGAGAACATGTCTTTCTGAAAGTTACACCAACCACTGGAGTGGGAAGATCTATTAAGACTAAGAAACTAAATCCCCGTTATATTGGACCTTTTGAGATCCTGAAGAGGATTGTGCCAGTGGCTTATAGAATCGCCTTACCACCATATCTTTCGAATTTACACGACGTATTTCATGTGTCTCAACTTAGGAAGTACACTCCTGACGCAAGTCATATTCTAGAACCAGAACCAATCCAAGTAAGAGAAGATCTAACACTTCCAGTAATTTCGGTCAGAATTGATGACACTAGTATTAAACGATTACGCGGAATGGAAGTATCATTGGTAAAAGTAGCTTGGAGTCAAGCTGGTATCGAGGAACATACCTGGGAGCTCGAATCGGATATGCGAAAGGACTATCCACATCTCTTTTCAGGTAACTATATTTGAATTTTGAGGGCAAAATTATTTATTAGGTGGGTAGGATGTAAACTCCGGTTAAATTAGTAAATAATTAGTCAATAAATTAGTTTTTAATAAGGAGGATTAGAAATGTGAATATTATATCAAAATAGGGTAGAGCTCATCGAAACGAGAATTTTGACACCAATTTCAAAAAACGGTCCAAAATTAGACCGAACGGCCGAACCGGTTGAACCGGACCCGAACCGGGCCGTCGGTCCAACCGGACCAACACTTTAAATGAGCCGAAAGCCCTTTCTTCCCCATTTTCACGTATGAACAACGTGAAAGCTCCAGGGAGAACGAAAGCTCCCAAAACCTTACGGTAACCTTCCGATCTCCGTAACTTCTCCGTCCGAACTCCAATCGCCGCACCGTTTGCGGCTACGCGTCCACCGCGTTGAGCTCTACATTTCTACCGGAACAATTTCATAAGTAACTTGCTATTTCACTTCAGCCTCTCATTTCTCCCAATTTTCGAGTTTTGAGAAGGGGTATTTAATTTCTTTGATTTCTGATGTTTTAGGATCCAATTAGCTTGAGAAAAATGTTTACTCTTGCTTATGTGAAGTTTGGGTAAGGTGAGGATACGATAATTTTATTTTAATTTCATTGAATTTGAGCTTTGAGTATTAAATTGGATATATATGTGTTATGAATGTGTATTAGGTTGAAAATAAATAATCGGAGCTTGAAATTGTGAATATTGGAACTTGGAGGAAGCAGATTAGTTGAGTTTTGAGGGGCTGTCTTGGTTTTGAATAAATAGCTTTGGTCGTTACGTGGAAATCGGCCAAGGTATGGTTTAGGTTTCTTGCATTTAATATATAATGTTCTGTGAAAACTTAGGCTAGATGACCATAGGATAAGTTGGATTGCATGTGTATATTTAATATTTAGTATCCTGTTGATGAATATGGTTGGTTTGGTGCTTAAGGATTAATCGGTGATTTAGTGAATTATTGATTTTGAGGTATAATTATTGTGGAGGTTGTTGTGATAATGAGGTATTTTGTGTTATGAGCCTAAGATTTGTGAACTATGATTCTTAGTTGAATTTTGGTTGTTGGATTTGAATTTTGTATGAGTATAATTGTTGATTTGAGGTAGATTTATTGTGGTGATTGTTATAATGATAAGGAATGGTATGTTGGATTGAATAGAAAGCAGGTTTGGACCCGAAAAGGGTGGCAAAGTCCGAGTTTTAGAGGAGACGCTGCCGAAATTGTATAAAAATTAGAGATTTTGTTTATATGATTATTTAAAAAGATTTAGATTCAAAAGTTATATGGTTTGATTTAGAGTACTAAGAAAATGAGCATGTTTTAAGTTTGATTCATTTAAAAAAGAATGAACTATGTTTTGAATAGGAACTATTGATGGACGGAATGGGAGGTGTGACAATGAAGGATAAGGATTGAACATAATTAACGTATAATGATGAATGAGATGCGATTGAGAATAATGTGGATGTTGATAAATTATAATTAAATTATTTATATGGCTTATGAATTTGAATAATCTGAGATACGAGATTCCCTGGATCAAGTGTCGTGGCTTGCCACCACATGTACCAGGTAGAAAACTCGATACTCTGTTGACCCTACGACATAAGTGTGACCAGGCACTATATAAATTCCCGGGTATGTTACCCCCATTGAGCAATATTGATTATTTGAGATAAAGCTATGCATAGACTCTTGGGGATGCACGTCGGGGGACAGTCTAAGTGCAATTCAGACTTGTCGGGTTGGCCGAATAACCGACAGATGAGCCTCATCAGCCATAGGACAGGCATGCATCATATGCATATTACTTGAATTACTTGCTTGTGCTTTAATTGGATGTGTCTACATGTACTTGCCATGTTAAATGTGTATTTGTTACCTGCAGTATTTGTAACCTTCTTGTGCTTGCCTTTATCTGTCTATTTGTCTGTGAAAATGCATGATGGAGTTGGAGGTAAGGAGGAATGGCAGAATGGGATTTAGATTTAAGGTTAAGTTAAGTTAGGTTTAAATATCCTTAGTAAACCACCTTTTATGGCTTCTACTTAATACTTTAAGCTCTATAATCTGAGTGTCGGAATTCTAGGATTGTCTCTGGCATTCCCAGAACCTTATATATTATGTGTGTGGCACCTTTACCATACTGAGAACCTCCAGTTCTCATTCCATACTATGTTGTTGTTTTTCAGATGCAGGTCGAGAGGCATCTCGTTAGGCGTCTGGACTCTTGAAGCGGAGTGGTTACTGGGTTATTTTGTTATGCTATGATGTATATATAGGTACTTAGCTTTCTCTTCACATAACTTATTCTTTTTTATCCTCCTAGAGGTGTCTGGAGAGGTAGGATTTTGTTTATGTACATTTGGATTTTGGATATGTATATATATGTATATATGTGTGTATATTCTCCGGCCAGTCTTGACTTCGCAGGCTGAGTCAAGAGCTCAATATTTTGTATCTTTGACTCTCTGTTCCTGTTTTGGGTTACTTTACACTTGACAGCTGTAGCTTTCTTAGCACGAAGTTAACTCATTTCTCGAGTGTTGCGCTTTTATATTCGCAATTTTTTTATTTCCTCTATTCTTCGAGGCTCCTAGCATATTATAATTCTTCTGCTATTATATGTACTCATTTTATTTTAGAGGTCGTAATACCATACCACCTCTGTTTTACGACTTAAGCGTAAAGCTTAATGAGGAGGCTTGGCGAAGTTGAGATCCATATAGGGAGGGTCAATTAAGTTGACATATGTACATTTTGCACTTGAAATTTGCAGCTTGAAATTAGACCTTAGTGATTCTAACACTCTGCTTTGATAAAGTTATTATTCTATGGGGCTGATAGCTTCTCATATGTCATATCTATGGAGTGTTTTGAGGTTTGTGCTTATTTTACAAATATAAAAGATTTTAGAGTATATATTTATTTTGGACCTCAAAGAATTTTGGACCAAATACTTTAGTCCCTAACTAAAATTGATTACTCGATTAGTCCATAACAATTAATTCTGTCAGTCACTTAGGTCCTTGGCTCCGTTAACTCTAATGGAATTTTATTAATTTTTTTAAAATATAAATTTTTTAACCAGGTGATTGTATCTTCTCCCCTATAAATTTCTGTCTTCAGATCTTTTCATACTTAATTAGAAAGATATTTTATTAATATAAGATAACATATGATATCTTTTTAAGTTTAATTAGAAGATATAATATTAAATTTAAAATATGATTTAATTATTTTTTGATGATATGATCTTAAAATTGACACATTTAACTTTAGTTTATGTCAACTAAAAAAAGTAATTTTTATCTTAGATATTTTTTGAAAAATTAAAATAAAAAGATAACATAATTATTTTGAACCGAAACATCCCAGGCAAAATCAAAATGAACATAAATTGTCATATTTCAATATTTTTATTTTTTCAATCAGTAGATACTTTCATCCAATATATAAACTCTACTACCGCATTATTAACCCACTTACTTCAATAATCTTCTTAAGTCTTTAATTATTTGTTTCTTTCTTTTTTAATCTTGAATATGGCTTCAACAAATTTGCCTTCAGGTGCAAGCAAGAAGTTCAAACCTACAGATAAAGAACTCATTCAAGATTTTCTCCATAACAAAATCAATGAGAGGCCTTTACCAAACTATGAAACCATTCTTGAAGGTGAATTGTTTGGTACGGAGAAGAATCTATTGAAAATTTGGGAAGAACACGTTGAAAATTTTTATCACGGGAAGGACCTCTATTTCTTCACTACTCTGAAGAGAAAGTTCTCGACTAACAGCTTGAGGATGGTTCGCACCATCGGGTTGGGTTCTTGGGAAGATGAAGACATCGGAAAAGAGATTATGGCCAATAAAACTAACCAGTGCATTGGAATGAGGAAATGATATCGCTTTGAGAAAAGTAGTACTAGCCATGATGGTGGATGGATCTTGCATCAATATAGTATTGATTCTTCTTTGTTACCAAATCCTTCCACTGTAAGTATCATAATTTTGTGCATATTCTTTAATCAGAGGTTTCAAATTTGAATCAAAAGAACCAGTACAAACTAAATTTTTGTTGGACTGTATTCGATAACGTTTCGATAATAGATTAAAGGTTCAATTGCTGATGGACAGAGTTGTAGAAGTGTTCTGTCTAACAAAAAAAAATTCGTCTTTATTTTATTTTAATCTTCTCATTATTTCTGTTTCTATTTAAGAAACAAAATCAAAACACAACCTAGGTGACCGCTACATTATGCTTAGTTTCTCAATGACACAACTTTGGATAATTTATTTTGGGTTGATATATATAATGACTGCTACATTATTTATGTCTTGCTCCAATTTCAATTAAACAAAGATTAATGTATTTATATATTTTTCTTGCAGATAAATAATTATATTTTATGCAGAATTAGAAAGAATAACATTAAACCTCGTCAAAAGAGAAGAAACCTCTAGCTCTCGAAACTGTGGCTACTATAATATCAGTAAGTATTGATTTGATTGATGTGTTTAGCTTTTTCTAACTATAAGGAAAAAGTTTAATTTTGATTTTAAGCTTACTAAATTAATAGTAGTTTATAGCTTATTGAGTTGTATTTATGTGTCTTCAAGTTTCAATTTAACGTCTCAT
>NC_029778.3:10310447-10326472 GCF_000817695.3 Arachis duranensis
GAAATAACAAATTTAAAAATTATATTTTTATTTATTTGAATACAATATTTCTAATTAGTTTGAGGATTATAAAGTGTATATGATTTGATTATAACTCTTTTTATAATTTGAAAAGACCGCTTCTATTAAAAAGTCTGTTTGAATTTTATTATATATAAAGTAAGTTTTTTTTAATACTTTGATTTTTATTATTTAAATTCATATTTGCGTATCTTACTATCTACATATTTATAATTAATGGCTCTTTTATTTAAATTGAGCAAAGATGTTTTAATTTATAATTACAGCTTCTCTTGTTTCTCTTGTTTGTAAGACTAAATAAATAAAAGATTTTGATTTTGAAAGAATATAGGCAAATAAAGTAATTCGAGTAACTAATAAAATAATTAAAGATTTAATAATTGATTTAAGAACTACAACTTATTTTCTGGTAGACTTTACTTATTTACTTTAATTTAGAAACCAACTTGCATATATATTGGACGAAAATCAAATAATAATTATTCTTTAACAAAAAGAAAAAAATTTCTGTTTTACAACAAATGTCACATTCATCATAGTATTCATATTGTAAGCATTATTCTGTATTTTTTTTTTCTTCTTCCAATTGAAATTGTGTATGAAAATTATTAAATTTTTAGATTAAAGTAAATCTGAATTTATGATGCTAGTTTGTTTGGATATTTAATTTGACTTGGTTTCCTACCTTATTTTCTATAACCATATACTAGTTACATATCTGAATCACACAAATGGTGAACGTGCAATTTTTGTTTTATGTTTTTTTTTCTTCATTATTATTATTATTATTATTATTATTATTATTATTATTATTATTATTATTATTATTATCTATATTTTTAATAGAATCTATAGGTCAAGTTCTTGATATTATTATTGTGTTCTTGATATTAGAATGCCATTGATTATGCTAGGATAGTAGAATTTGTTAAACAATCAGAAAATGGAGATGATAGGATGGAGATTCAAAATGAATCAGCAAACCAATCAGACAATAATGGAGATGAAAAGATTGATGAGATTCAGAGAGAACTAACAAATCAATTAGAGAATAATAATGGAGATGAAAAGATTGATAAGATTTAGAGAGAACTAACAAATCAATTAGAGAATAATAAGGATGAAATAAAGGTTGAGGCTTTGGTTACTACTATTGGAATTGAGGCAAACTGTGACGCAATGGAAGATGGTGATGATGATGAAGATCACAATGATATGACATAGTCAGAATTTTTTGCAATGCAATTGATAGAAGTTAACAAAGACTGGTTCATCCCAAACGATGATGTCCTCCTAATTCCAAATAAATTTCACAATGACACGTTAAAGAGATTTAAAAAAATTTTGTGATCAGCAATATCTAATTTTTAATTTTCTTTTTTATTTATTTTTAGTTTTAATTTTGTACAGACTTTTGTTTTGGTCCAATAGATTTATGTATTTATTTTTGAGTGAATTAAGAACTACTTATTAATGTAGTTAATTTGTTTAACTTTGTTCTAGATAAACTGAGGGTGCTTTTTCTGCAATTTAACATTTATTTGAAAGACATGTATATGCATCATGCCTATTAATTAATGGGGTTTATTCTTGGGCTACTCCAAAAAAAAAATTCAAGAATGACTTTTGATGTTTGGACCTTAGAGAATTGATTGTTTAAATGAAACTAGTGTAAAATCCGGGCTATGTCCGGGCCAAACACTATTCCATTATAAAATTTATTCATATCTATTTATTGGTATTAGTAATTACTATTTTTAATTTTAAAAGGTATTTAAATATAAAAATTTATTATACAGTGTATAAAATTATTTTATTCTATATTCTTAGAGAACAAAATAATTTTATTATTTTTTTAGTTCATATTAAAAAAAAGTTTTTAAATATAAAAACTATTATGTTTGTGTTTAAATATGTTTCAAAAAAATAAAATTTTAATAAAATTAGTTTATATTCTAATAACACAAACAATAAATACTAACTAAATGATATTTATTTATACTATTAGTCTCTTAAATAATTATATTAATTAAAATACAAAACACATAAAAAATACTATTCGTATACTAAACACTTTTGACACCTTTATAAAAATATAAAAATAATTAATTAATCACAAATTTAATAACAAAATCTTTGTATAATTGTTAAGAAAATACAAATGTTAAAATAGTATTTATTATAAAAGATATAGATATAGCAAGAATAACAAAACTTAATTACTCAATATGTTATTTTTAGATATCTATTACTAATAAATTCATAAATATATCATATCTTTCATTATAATATTTTTTACCACCAAAATTTTAAATAAAATAAAAAATATTTAATTTATTATTTTTCATGATAGTAAATAAGATAATAATTTTTTTTTCAAAGATAGGAGACTCGAACCCACAACTTCTTAGATGAGTATGTGAAGACTATGCCATTTGAACAAATTCAAGCAATATGATACAGTTTCAGATTACAGAATTGGTTATTTATTTTACTATCCATCTCTGGAGCTTTGCTCTAATTATATACAGCAGAAAAAGCTATGGATTGATCTATGGAAGTTGAACTTGCCTCACAAAATTAAGCTATTTATCTGGAAAGCTCTCCATGGCCGACTTCCGGTGCTTGCTCAGATTCATCACCGCATCCCATTTATATCACCAATATGCCCCTGCTGTCATGAAGCAACAGAAACAGTCACTCATTGTTTGATCGATTGCTCTAAAATTAAAGACGTATGGTCTCAGAGTTATCTCGATTGTTCTAACGACTTTTGGACATGATGGACTGCATCAACAGAGATACTTAACCCGTTGAAGAATGCTGACCATAATCATCAATTGCTTGCCATCATTTGTTGGAATTGCTGGAAAGCTCGCAACCAGTTGATTTTTGAAAGTTCTACTTCTATGCCGTCTGCCATTCCAGCAAGCTCTATCAAGTTGTTCCGTGAAATGCAAAAAACTCCCAATTTAGGTCGTCATCTCCATGAGGCAAGCTCTTAGTTGCATTCAATTTGAATTATCATTCTTTCTTCTTTAAGATTTTTCTTCGTTTTTCGACCACGCACCGTTGGATGAAACTTCAGTATAGTGTTTTTGGAAAATCTCCACATTTTATTATGCTGTCCTGCTTTTGAACATCTTTGTATTTTATTTTTTAATAATTAATAAAACATAACCTACTATCTTTTCGAAAAAAAAATTCATGAATTCGTTAAAAATAGTAGCAAACATATTAGCAAACATATTACCAATAGAGATTAAAAAGAAAAATTAAATCTTTAATTTTACCTGGTGGAACATATCCGATGGTTCCCTTGATTACTGAGGAACTTCCTTTATCACTGCTAGAGTGGCTTGCGACACCATGAACAAGCCTAGCTAATCCAAAGTCTCCCAAGTGGGCAACCATGTCATCATCAAGTAAAACATTGCTTGGCTTAATATCACAATGAACTACAGCTTCCTCTAAATCATTGTGAAGGTAATCCAATGCAAAAGCAACATCAAGAGCAATATTTACTCTTTGCATAAGGTTGAGACTTGGATTTGTTGACTCGCTATCTTCAATAGTGTGGTGTAACAAGGTTTCTAGACTCCCATTAGGCATGAACTCAAACACTATGGCCTTGAAATCATCCCCTTTGTAATCAACACTTGAACAACAAGTCAATATGTTGATAAGGTTTCTGTGCTTGATTTTTCCTAGAGCTTTGCATTCGGCCATGAAACTCTTTGATGCGCCGCGTGTTTGAAGGTTCAACACTTTGACAGCAACAGGTCTCTCAAAATGAACAAGGGCTCCTCTATACACAGAACCAAAACTTCCTGTGCCAACTAAATTGGATGAAGAAAATTCATTTGTTGCTTGATGTAGCTCTCCATAAGAAACCCTCAAGTACTTATGTTCCAATGATGGTAAAAAAGGTAACTTCTTGGACTTCCTCATGAAACAATAGATGCTAACAAAAATAATGAAAGAGATCAAAAGCCCTCCAATAACACTGATGAGAATAATTTTCTTTTTACGAGAGCTTTTGTGTTTATTTGAGGGCAACTTTGGACATGGAGGGAAATTCAGTTGAGGTATCCCACCACAGAGATCCTTGTTTCCCTTGTTTCCAATGAGTGATATTGCTGTGATGTTACTAAATATTCCTCCTAATGGGACCTTGCCATAGAGCTGGTTATTGGAAAGGTCCAAAGCATTCAACTGTGTCAATTTCTCAAGTTCATACGGGATTGTGCCTGAGAAGCTGTTGTTGGAAAGTCCTAAGAATTCAAGTGATCTTAGAGAACCCAAGAAGGAAGGTATGTTTCCATGGAAGAAGGTTGCATCTAGATAAAGCTCTGTCAATGCAGAACATGCACCAAGTTCATATTGGGAAGTTGTCAGTGAATTGATTTGATGCAACAACAAAAACAGACAGATTGGGAAAAGCAAGGTGTAAATTTGAAGAAATAGGACCCACTAGTTTGTTGTTACTTATATCAAGAACTTGAAGATTTGAAAGGTTGTAGAACGCATTAGGAACTTGGCCTGACAAATTATTGGTACTCAAAGAGAGGTACTCCAAATTTGACAACCTTCCCAAAGCATGAATTATAGGACCTTCCAAATTGTTTCCTGCAAGATACAATGTATCAAGTGATGAAAGATTCCCCAAGGTTGGTGGGATATTACCAACTAGATTATTGAATCCAAGCTCCAACATAGTAAGTTGCATCATGGATCCAAACCATGATGGAACTTTCCCAGTTAAATTGTTGTAGGACAAGTCAATTTTCTTAAGACTTGAGCAGTTGATCAGCTCCATAGGAATCTCACCTTGAAGATTATTTCTCGTTAGTTCGAGAGCGTACAACGACTTCAATCGACCAACATCCCGGGGAACCTCACCATGAAGATGATTCTGCTGGAAGCTAAGAATCTGCAGCCTCTTTAAACGACCAACTTGTCTTGGAATCTGACCGTACAAGTTGAGGTCAGTAAGATTGAGCTTCTTGAGGAAGGTTAGATTTCCTAATGATGGTGCAAGAGTACCACCCAAGTCTTGATTTTGCAAATGCAATGCTGAGACTCTCTTATGGCGGCGACCACATGTAACGCCCTGCCATTCACAGAAATGAAGAGACTCATTCCATGATGGCAGAACATTTGAGTCACCATTAGTAAGCTTATCAGTCTCAGAACTTAATGGCATGGCCATTGTTGTAGTTAACAGCATGTTTATTGAAGCTTGTGAAGCAATAGATATGAGAAAGATGATGATTGCGAGAGCCATCATGATCATATTATCATTACTGTTCGATAACATGTGCATGAAAAGTGTTTGGCAGGAACAGAGAAGGAAGTTGAATTGGTTGAAATGTAGAAGCATACAACTAACCAAATCTTCCTTTTATAGAAAAAAAATTCCAAATAAAAAAATCTAAATTTATTTTATTTAATATTTATTAATTATAAATTTTATTAATTAAAATTAATTAATTTATAAAAAAATAATATAATTTCAAAATAAATTTGATCATATTTAACCATTCAAAAAATAATCATTATAATTGCAATAATATGATACAGAATAACTCAATAAAAATAATTTTATATTTTTTAATAATATAAATTGGCTTATGTCAAAGACAACGTGACTATTCTTTTTTAAATTTTTTTACGGTTAGTATAATAACTTGTGCGGTTTACGAAAAAGTATTTTAAATTAGAGAGCCACTTACATAAAGATCCTTAAAACGTAAGATGTTGCGGATTCGAGTCTTCTATTTTTTTAAATTTTGCTAATGAGTAATAGCTCAAATGACATAGACTCCCCATACTCAATTAAGAGATTGCAGGTTCGAGTCTCCTATCTTTCCAAATTTTAATTTGTTAACCTACCACAAAAAATAGAGCAAACATAAGTGTTTATATTTCTAATAAAAGAATGTTTTATAAGTGCCCTTGAGGTTTAACATGCTCTGCTAGAGTTTGGCAGAGAAATTCTACTATCTATAATTTTCTGTGATCAATCGATTATTTCGAGTAATTTAGTGTCATTGTGTCAACTTGATCACAATGGTAAACGCTGCTAGCAATCCAAGGCTGCAACCTGAAAAAGAAAACACAATAATCAGTTTTGACGAGAAAAATGTGCAAGTTGGGAGTGAACATTGTGCAAAAAGTTTAAAGTGGTAAACCATTCTCAAGCGGTACTGTAGAGGCTGCTATGTACTCTATATGGAGGCAACCGGAGGGTTTTAAAGTGGTAGATCATGCAAAAAATATATTTCAATTCTTTTTTGGAGATGAGAAGGATATGCTTCGTATTGAAAGGGGTGCCCCTTGGTTATTCAAAAACTACATCCTGAATCTTAGGAGATGGAAGGAGGATGAGAATAATTTAGAAATATATTTTGCTCACGTACCAATATGGATAAAAATTTGGGGTTTGCCAGAACAATTCAAGACTAAAGAATTAGGAAGGAAGAGAAGACTCATTTGGAGAGGTGCTAGATGTGGATATCTTCCAGGTTCGAGACAAGGAGCATAGCATCATTAAAATACACGTAAACTTGGATATAACAAAACCTCTCAGGAGATATGTCAAGCTTGCTGGCCCAAAAAACCAACAACTTGAAGTTGCACTAAAGTATGAACGGATCGGCACTTTTTGCAATTATTGTAGATTCATTGGACATGAGACAAGAGCTTGCAGTTTTCAAATTGAAGATTCGTTGAAGGGAGAGGTGAAAGAAGAAAAGCGGGGGAATTGGTTGAAAGCCGACCAAACGGGAAGAAGAGAGGGTGCTACAAAGGATAATCCTAATAGTAATCTGCCTAAAGGGGAAGAGATAGAGCTCACACAACAGGGCCAAAAAGTCAACTCCAGTCAACTTAATTAAGGGACTGGTCAATCTATCAATGCAGCCTCAGGGAAGAGATGGGAGAAGTGAGGAAGAAGAAGTTATGAGTAATGCTATCGTTCAAAAGAAGATACAAACAGCAAACTATTCTCCACAAATCAGTACCGGCTCAGCAATAAAAAGAAACAATGTTGAGGAAAGAGACGAAAAGGAATATTCAAAGGGGATTGAAGCAACGACATGCTTTGTGTTTGGAGAACAAGGGCAGCAGCTCACAAAATCTACCAACAAGAGACAAAACTTAAAGCAACTAGCGAGAAAAACTATCACAGTGTCAGGAGTTAAAAGGAGTTCACATGGAGAAAGGGTCCCACTTAATAAGAAGAAATTTTGCTCAGAGGAAAAGGTGCAAGCGGAAGAGGGAGAGGGTGCCACCCCATAATGGCACCCAGTGACCCATGAAGATGATGATGTGGAACTGTCGGGGTATGGGAAATCCCCTGACAGTTCACAACATACAAGGGATCTCTAGATCTTATTCTCCCGAGGTAATGTTTTTATGTGAAACTAAGAATATTACCATGAATGTTACAACTCAATGCAACAAAGCAGGTTTTCAGCAGGCATATTGTGTGGATCCTAGGGGTCAATCTGGTGGGCTAGTGCTGGCATGAAAGGATAATGCAGTTGTCTCAATTCTTTCTAGCGATGATTTCTTTATTTTCTTTGAGTGGACAGACCCTACCAAACAAAGGAAATGGGAAGTAGTTGCTGTTCATCTACATTGTAATGACAACATTCGATTTAATCAATACCGAAGAATTATTGAGATCAAAATGATAGCCAGCCCCTATTTTCTTGTGATAGGCGACTTTAATGCCATCTCCGCCTATCATGAGAAAGAGGGAGGAAGAATAAAGTCGGCCTCATCAATAGAGGCTCTCAATAAATTCATTAGTGAGGGTGAGCTAGTGGACTTGGGTTACGAAGGGAGAAAATTCACTTGGAGCGATAGACGATACGGTGACAAGCTAATTATGAAACGGTTGGATAGATGCCTTTCTACACATCATTTCAGAGCAAATTACCTGCAAGCAACAATACTACATTTAGATGATACAGGCTCTGACCATTGCCCTTTGATGCTACTGGCAGACAGGGAGGAGCACAAGGCAAAAAGAAGATTTTGATTTCAGGAAAGATGGTGTGACAATAAGGAAGTTCTTAATATGGTGAAAGAAACATGGAGGACTGAATTTAATGGCTCTCCAATGTTCAAGCTGTTCTCTAAACTGAAAAAATGCAGGCATGTATTGGTAGAATGGCAGAAGTCTGGCTCTAGCAATTTGCAAAAACTAATTTCTTATTTAAAAAATCAATTGAAACTGGAAAAATTAAAGGGGACAGAAGCAACAAGATCAACTATTTTATAGCTGGAGGAAGAATTAGTTGAAGCCTACTTACAGGAGGAGAGGTATTGGAAGGAAAAAGCTAGAATTCAATGGCCGAAATGGGGTGACCAAAACACAAAATTCTTTCATGCTAAATTCCAAAGTAGAAATCGAAAAAACAAGATTTTCAGACTACAAGACAGCTCGAGTAATTTCAGCACAGATCCTGGAGGCATTGCCTGAATTGCCACTGAGTACTTTAAGGAGTTGTTCACTTCTTGTAACCCATGTACTGCCTCGGCAGAAATGCAATCTTTGGAGAGGAAAATTGATGATGATACTAATAGAATACTTACTATAAGTGTTTCAGAGGAAGAGATCAAGAAAGCTACATTCTCCATTAATCCGTTCTCAACCCCAGGAGATGATGGATTCACTACAAAGTTTTATCAACGTTATTGGGATATTATTAAAGGTGATCTACGTAGTGCTATTAAAAGCTTTTTCTCTGGAGGTCAGATGTTAAGGGCATTCAATCATATTCATATTTACCTAATTTCGAAGACGCAAGGCACAGAAACCATGAGTCAGGTCCGCCCCATTAGCCTCAGCACGGTCATCTATAAGATTATATCCAAGATTCTTGTCCACAGAATGCAGGGTATTTTGGATAAAATCATAAGTGCTAATCAGAGTGCATTTATTAAAGGTCGCCTGATCAGTGATAATATACTAATAGCTCATGAGCTTATGCATTTTTTGAAAAACAAGAACCATGGGGATCATGAGATGGCAGTGAAGCTTGACATGAGTAAGGCTTACGATCGGATTGAATGGTGCTTTGTTTAGGAAGTCATGGAGAAGTTGGGCTTTTGCTCTAAATGGATTGACTGGATCAAGGAATGTGTTACCACTGTGTCATACTCTGTTATTGTGGATGGTCAACCTCATGGTTACTTTAAACCATGCAGGGGATTGAGGCAAGGCAATCCCCTTTCCCCCTATCTTTTCATTCTTTGCGCAGAAGGGCTTTCCCATCTGCTCCACAGAGGAGAACAGAGGAGAGAGATCTCAGGTCTATGACTCAATGGTAGATGTCCTACGATTAGTCATTTATTCTTTGCAGACGACTCAATCCTATTTTGCAAAGCTAGCCAGAGACTACTAAAGATTTTGGAAGATTATAAGAACGCTAGTGGGCAACTTATTAACTTTTCAAAGTTTTCAGTATTCTTTAGCAAAAATACCCCAACACAGATTAGAGATGCCCTAGCTGAATCTCTACAAATTTCACATGTGGGCAGATAGAATAACTACTTGGGACTCCCAGCAGTTGTACATAGATCTAAGAGGCAGACGTTCAATTTCATTAAGAAAAAGGTGGAAAGGAAGCTGCAAACATGGAAGAGATCTCTCCTATCCGTTAGTGGCAGAGAAGTTTTGGTGAAGGCGGTAGCTACAGCAGTGCCTATCTATACATTGAGATGCTTCAAGCTCCCTGATTCATTGCTTGAGGAAATACAAAAGAAGATTCTGAGTTTCTGGTGGGGTCAGAGAGGCTCCGAAAGGAGGCTACAGTGGGTGAGATGGGATATAATTTGTAGAGAGAAAAAGTATGGGGGGCTAGGTTTTAAGGATCTTAAAGCATTCAATTTAGCTATGCTAGCCAAGAAAAGCTGGGGGATTCTTACAAAGCCTGAGTCCCTAATAAGTAAAATTTACAAAAGCAGATATTTCAAATATTTCTCTTTTCTACAAGCCCCAACAGGTCAGTAGCCATCATGGGCCTGGAGAAGTCTACTAAACGGAAGGAGGATTCTGGAGGAAGGGATCGAATGGAGGGTAGGAAGAGGCAATCGGATTAGGATATTTGAAGACCCATGGTTAAGGAAGTTCAATCCTATTTCAGACTACCAGCAAAATAATCACAATCTAAACATGGTATGGGTAAACCAACTCATCAACAACTCTAGACAGTGGCAAGAAGAACTAGTTAAAACCGTATTCAGAGCCGATATTACTACTGAGATTCTACAAAAAACTATCTCAGAAGATGGGAAAGATAGCATTACCTGGAAGTGGGAATGAAACGAATACTACTCGGTGGCTTCTGGGTACCATACTGCTTTTAGACTTTCTCACCCTCCAATCCAACAGCTCCCAGAAGTGTGCAAAGAGAAGAGAGTTTGGAATAGCTTGTGGGAATTGCAATGTCCATCAAAGGTCAAAGTCTTCCTTTGGAAAGCTCTCCACGGTGGTCTACCTGTCCGAAACCGATTACACAATAGGCTGCTGACGATAAAAAGATGTCTGTCCGATGTGCCAGGAATTAGGGAAAACAGTAAATCATTGCATATTTGACTGCAAGCTTGCAAGAGAAATTTGGAGAAAAGCTGAATTTGAAAGTTTTATCACCTTCAACAGCTCTGAAGATTTCTGGAGGCGATGGATAAAGTTTATAGAGGCGCTGAAGAGAAGACCCAATTGGAAGATAAACACTGCTCTTACTGCAATTCTCGCTTGAAAGATCTGGATAGCACGGAACCTTAAAATCTTTGAAGCCAAAGACTCTGCTATTGATATGCTCTATTCATCTGCCGTGGAATTCCTTGAAGAATTTAGGAAGAGAAATGAAAGGTAGTGGCCACAGTAGATAGATTCAAGGCATTCAGGTTGTCGTATTTTGTTTCTTGTAATGGGTTAGTAGTGTAATGGGTTAATGGGTAACCTTTTCATTTTATTGGCTGTCCAGATTGGACCCTTATCTTTTGTATATTCTTTTTACAAATATAAATGAATATATAATTAACTTTGAAAAAATGTTTAAAACGTCTTTTTTTAAAGACATTTTTTAATAATTAAAATTTAACTTATATAATCGATCAAATTGTGTTATAATATTATAATTATTTTTATAAAAAAATATTAATTTAGATCAATTCAAGATTTAGTTTATCAATTTTTTGGTCAAACCGATTTATTTGGTTTAATTTTGACAAAAATAACACAATTTAATCGATTAGATAGGTTGAATTTTAATTATTAAAAAAATATCTTTAAAAAAAGACGTTTTAAACGTCTTTATATAATAAGAATATTTTAGTCATTTTTTATAATAAGAGTATTATAGTCATTTACTATAAAAAAGAATATTAATTTAGATAAGTTCAAGATTTGATTTACTAATTTTTCGGTCAAATCGATTTATTTAGTCTAATTTTAGTAAAAATAACACAATTTGATCGATTATATAAGTTAAATTTTAATTATTAAAAAACGTTTTTAAAAAAAGACGTTTTAAGCATCTTTATGTGAGTGGCTCCCTTTAAATTAATATATGATATCATATACATCATAAAAAGTTTGATAAGTAAATATCTTAATGTCTTTTGCTAAAACGGTTTATAATTAATATAAAGATACGAACTTTGTTAGGTAGATAATGACTTTTGTGAATAATATGAATAATGGGCTCTAAAATTGATCAAATAAAATAAAAACACACTGCACTCTTAAATTATCCATCTGAATCTTAATATTAGAATAATCATCCACACACCTAGTAAATTGAACATTCAATATATCCATTATTCACATTATTTAATATTTTTATTGTTTATCTATACTTTTCCTATTACTATACATGGATAATGGGTTTATAGCCAGTACTTAAGGTACAGTTGCTTTGTCTTTGTCCATCTCAATTTATTGAAGTTGAGCTTTGACTTGATCCAGTTTTCTATTTTTTTTGTAGAATTCTGGGACAAAGTACCTATTATCAACATAGGTCTTCAGTTCTTGATCAAGTTGAAAAGTCTATGCAGAGCCAGTTTCTAAATTAGTAACTATATGCCTTATGTATACCTTCTTAATAATGAAAAATGTAAAATAAATATCATTTTTTCTTATTTTTGTTTGAACGAAGTGAGAAATTCAGCCTATAAATTAGAAAAATAAATGTAAAATGTTGAGTTTTTCTAACGAATGTTTTAAACACACTTTAAGGTTCTAAAATTTATTTTTTAAATTTTTTTATGTATTTAATAAAATCATTAAAATCTTGTACATTGTTTTAAATCTTTAGTAATAAAAAAATCACTTTTAAATTATTAAAAAATCGCTTTTAGTTACCAATCTTTTCGAATAAAAAATTGCTTGATGAAGAATTAATTTTTACATACAAGTCATTTAACCAAATAAGTTCAACAAGTCATTTACACTCACGCGTGTACATTTTTCTTTACATTCCTACTGTACGTTCTTCTTCTCCTTTTTCTTCTTCTTCTTTGTCACTCCTGATACTTCAACTTCTTCTTCTTCTCTTTCTTTTTCGTTATCATCGTCACCAATACTACTTTCTCCTCCTCCTCCTCCTCTTCCTCCTTCTTTTTTCATTGGACTTTCTTCTTCTCCTTCCTTTCCCTCTTTTTCTTCCTTCTCCTCCATCATCTTCATCATCATGATTATCATCATTATAGTCATCGCTGTTTTCTTCTTGTACGTATCGTTGTTATCGTTATCGTCGTTATTGTTATCGTTATCGTAGAATTTTTGTCATATTGATGACGTTGTCATATCCAAAATTTTTGCCATAGAAATTTCTCAAGTTCCTTCTTGTTTTACTCTCTTAACAAGAATAAAAATAAAAAAATCAAATAAAGAAGAAGAAGAAACACATAATGCTATAAAATTACTTAGAAGGGGATAAATCTACATAAATTTTTTTCTGTAATAAATTAAAAAATATATTATTTTCGAAAAAAATGATATCAACTTTAAACACCAGGATACACTTTTTTTTTTAATTTAGGGAAAGTTCACCGCACCCTCGGCGAACTCTATAATATTAATACAGTTCGCCGTGTCCCCCAGCAAACTTCATGTAAATTATAAAGTTCGCCGTACTCCCGACGAACTTCACACTGAACTCGCCAAATAAATACCTGGCTGGTTGAAATCCAAACTCAGTAACTCATTCTTCTTTTTGGTTTTTATCTTTTAATTTTCTCTCAATAATGTCTAGAAATCCGTTGTTATCCATTCATTATGATAGTGAAATAGTGTATAATGAAGAAGGTTCTATCATTTTTAGGTTTGGGCAACCAGTAATTATGTACATGGCATCGGAAGTCAACAGTCTAACAGCGTTGAAGAATTTGATATTGCATTTTGTTGGACAACAAAACACGAAAAGAGTAAAAAAATTTATTACAGATATCCAACCGAAGTAAATGACTTTTATAAAAAGTATGTTACAGTTGTCTTTGTTATTTTGTTATTAATTTTATTAGACCACAGTTTTGAGAAATTTTTTGTTGTTTTGAATTAGGTATCGGTTACGTGATGACGAGGACGTACGTCTTATAAGGCCATGGCAAAATCAATGGACAAATGTTCATCTATTGAAATTATTTGTATTTCTAGTTGAATTGGGTGGGTGAGGATCATCTGCGGATACTGTTGATGGTAGTCCGTTAAGTGGAACAATTAGAAAAAATATTGAAAGGACGATAGTTGATCTAAATATGTCACCTGAAAGTAGTCAAGAGGGGTCAAACATTAAACTTTCTAATGCTGGCATGATGCAAGATGATGTTGAAAGTCATGAGGATTCTGCTATCAAGAATCCGATGATGGATCCCTATAAAGTTAACCTTGGTGACGGAGAAAATGCTGATGATGAACTAATGAAAATTCCTTACGAGGGTGAGGGTGAGGATGAAGAAGAGATGAACTATTACGGTGACACATAAATCGCTATGACACAACCTGTCATTTCTCGACCATATGATCGGCCGGATCACTTCTCCGCTTTGAATCTCAATGCAATGACTTCGGATTGGTCATTTACCCATGGAGGCCCCGAAGAGGATCTAACCAATGAGTTTGATATTGGACAACAATTTGAAAATAAGGAGGAAGTCATCTTGGTAGTTAAGACGTACATCATCAGGAGGATTGTGGAGTATAAAATACTAGAGAGTGACCAATTGAAGTATGATGTACAGTATATCCAGTTCGGGTCCGGTTGTAGTTGGAATATACGCATAGCATATCACCAAAATTAAGAAAAAAGGGAGGTTAAGAGATACAATGGTCCTCATACTTGCATGCAAACATCAATAGGTCAAGACCATTGTAGGTTGAATTTGAAGGTGATTGCTCAGCACATATTCACAATGGTCAAAGCATATCCAATAATTAGCATAAGGGTTCTACAAGGAGGTGTGGAAAATCATTTCAGTTACAAGGCGTCATATAGAAAGGTTTGGCTTAAAAAGTAGAGAGTCATTGTTGGGATATATGGCGATTAGGAGGAGTCATGCAACTTGTTGGTTATTCGCTATGTAGATATACTTACTTGGTAAGATTCATTACACTGTCCTTAGTTATGTATAAAGTCACCATTTATATGTGCTAACTTTTGTGGGTATTTAGGTACTTGGGTGCAACTTGTGACACAACCTTAACCTGGTTCAGTCTGTCATGTTTCATCGAGTATTTTAAACGTTTCCACTGTGTATTGAGGTTTTCAAGCATTGCAAACCACTTATTTCCATCAATGGCACCTACTTGTATGGTAAATGTAGAGGAACGTTGCTCATGGCTACTACTCAAGATGGCAATGCAAAGATATTGCCTATTACATTTTCCATTGTTGAGGGTGAGACAAAAGAGGCTTAGTTGTTTTTTTTTTCATATTTGCAGCAGCATGTCACACCACAACTCCGCGTCTTAGTGATTTCAGATAGGCACAAATCAATTGATGCTACGTTGAATGCTGATGGAAGTTTATGAAAATCACCGAATGCCTTACAGGTGTTTTGTACAAGGCATATTGCTGTCAACTTCATGACTTACTTCAAAAACAAGGATTTAAAAAAGGTTCTTGTTAACGCAGCATATTCAAAGTTGTAGCGGGAATTCGCTTATTATTTTGGTTGTCTGAGAGGTGAGAATGTCGCAATTACAAATTGGGTCAAAGAAATGCCTCGTTCACATTGGACGCAGCATGCGGATGAGGGTCGTCGGTTTGGTCACATGACGACAAACACCAAGTGCTGGTCACCCTGACCAAACAGTTCTATGTGAGCCCACTAAAGATACCATGTTATATATGCCCGTGATGAACGGAGGTCAATATGATAGTGTATATGGAGTCGATGGTCTGCACGAGCATCCAACATCTCATGCTAGCCACCTAGAAAATGTGAGAACTACTCGCCTCACCCAAACATCCCATTGTGACGATGCATCTTGTCGATGTTCAGTGGCCTGGTCGAAATATGCTATAGACCACCAAACTGATGCACAACCTGGTCAACCTGATGTCACTTGATAATAGTGAAAGTATGGTTGAAAGAGAAAAGTATGGTTGCATGTTGGTGGACGAAATTGTGATTTCTATCTTTTGAGCTTTAGCATATATTTACTCTTAGGGCACTGTTTATTCTCACAACTCCGTTCAACTAACCAGCAAGTGTACTGGGTCGTCCAAGTAATAAACCTTACGTGAGTAAGGGTCGAATCCACAGAGATTGTTGGTATGAAGCAAGCTATGGTCACCTTGTTAATCTCAGTCAGGCGAATTAAACATGATACTTGATTAGATTCAAAATAAAATAATAAAAGGGATAGAATACTTATGCAGATTCATTGGTAGGAATTTCAGATAAGCGGATGGAAATGCTGTAGAGCCCAGGGACGCCTGCTCTCCTACTGCTTCTACTCAATCCTTCTTACTCCTTTCCAT
>NC_029778.3:10327715-10330625 GCF_000817695.3 Arachis duranensis
GAAAGAGAGAAAGAGCACTAGTTTCGGTTCTCATAGCTCCCTGAGCTATTTATGTTCTTCTCCTTCATGGTTTTTATTATGCATTTCTTTTTTTCAGTTTAGTCTGTCTGAGTTTCAATGGTAAAAGGAAAATTGGTGAGTTTTGTATGTAAAAGCCATTAAGTGAAAAAAGGCAGAGAGCTAGACTTGGTGAAAAAGTCTAAGTTATTTCAGAAATTCTTTGTATATATTTCTATTTTATGGTCATGATCTTGGGAGAATTCTCTTACAAATTGGATTAGCACTTTGCAGATAAAAACTAGGGTGAGTCCTAATCAAGTTCAGGTTGAGTTAGAATTTGGACTTGTCCCAGATAAGATTAGATAGATCCAAGGGAGAATTGGTGATTGTAATAATCTGTTGAAAAGATACTGAAATTTCATTATTGTTGTGTGGAAACTGGATGTAGGTTACATTGCACTTGGTAGCTAAATTAGGATACATATGTGTGTAATTTTCTACTCTCTTCTCTGTTTCTGGTTCTGCACTATAGGAGACAAAAATAAAATATTTTCTAACTTCTCTATTAAACTTCACTTCTTTACAACTCTCCTTGCAAGTAATACTGTTTTGGTTTCTACCGTATCAAAAGACAAAACCAAAGTCTCTTCTGTTCTCAACTATCAAAATCTCTACAAAATGTAAAGTTGGAAGCTAAATTAAAAAGAGGCCAAAATTTAACTCTTTCTTCTCTTAGCCATTGATAATTATTATATTTTATATCTTTATATAATATATTAACCATAGTTTTTCAATTAGAAAGGTATCATTTATTTTGACTTGAGCAGAAAGAATTTATAAAAATTTACATATCTGATAGTTATTTTATAAATTATAATTATTATTACTCTAATAATTAAACTACAACTACATATAACTATTTAATTTATAATTTTTTTTAAAAGTTAGCTAAGGGGTGGGTTGAATTTTTAAGTTTGATAGATAGTATTCTTTGAAGGACACTATAACTATAAAAAAGAGCTCAGTAATTTTTAACTAGTTACAAAACCAAACTTGTCAATATCCTTTAAAATTGTTATAACTAAAAACTGGAGTGTTAACAAATTATCAGGTGAACATAAAAGAAACGTACAAGCAAGCCAATATATAATTATATATTACAATTGTTTCGACAATTTTGCTAAATAAACAACAAAAATGGTGAACAATGTGAATAATGAATTATATTTCAAATTCGTTTAACATAAATAAATTTAATTAATTTAAAATTTAAATTTTAAAATTAAAATTAATTTTTTAATATATTATTTACGTTATTAAAAAAAATTATTCTCCTATGCTTTCTCTTATTTCAATATGAATACTATTGAATAGGACGAGAATTTGAACTAACATCTAACCCTAAATATTTACACAAATTAAATGTTTTGCAGATTAACCAACTTAGCATAACTTTAATTTAAATGTTACTTCTTAATAGCATTTTTAACTTATATCTTTGAATATTATTTAAATATTCATTTTTTTTTAATAACGACAAGTAACATGCATGTATTAAACTTATATATTAACGATTAGTTTATCAAGACAAGAAATTAATAAGTTAGAAGTTATACAATAAAGTTAGATGTTCAAACTTTTTCAAATAAGTCATGGTATGATTTTTCTTCAAACGAGCGTACGCTTGTTGTTGTCACTGTTGTAGTTTTTTTTTCTTTTTTTTTCTCTTTTATTATTGTCATGGTCGTTCTCGTCTTTTTCTTCTTTTATATTGTAACAAAATTTCAGTGTTGATGAACAAAATTTCTGCTCTAAAAAAGAGTAAAAACATGCAAAAAATCACGTGATAAACACGCACTTTTTTTTTTTGTCAAACTTATACTAACTTGAGTAGATTTTATTACAAAAAAATTTGTACATATAGTATAGTTATATACACTTGAAATATTATAGAAAAAATTTAAAAATTGAATCATTTTATAATTATTTGTTGGGTTAAGACTTAAAGACAATGTTCTGCATTTGTCAGCAAAGGTAGGTGAGTAGTGAAAAATAATCTTGGTTTACTCTAGAATTGAGTAAGGAAAGGGCACAAATGGCCCCAAACCCAAACACATGCCAATGTTGGAAGAAAAATCTAAGAAACATGGTTGCTAGGCAAATTCATATCGAAATCAATCAATTAAGAGAATTATGGAAACCCAAGAATTGAATTTGGCGTAGGGAGCACTTCTTCAATGTTCTTCGTATCCCTTTCCTTAATTGCTTGAATAGCAAACAAATTTACCTATAAATCACCAATAAAAATAGAATAAAGTCACAAATAAATTCTTAAAAATTTATATTTTAAATAAATTAGTCTCAAAAGAAAATATGAACAAGTTAATTTAAATTAAAACTCTATACTATAATTATAAAGACTAATTTAAAGATAATATATTTATATCTGCTATCTTAAAAAGTTTTATTGATATTTAAAAAAAGACAAATAGGTCCATGATTTTTTAATTCAAAGATATAAGTTCCGACTAATTAAAAATACAAAATATTTTTAACCTTTTAAAATATGAGATATTTAAGTCTTTATATCTAAAATATATAAAGACAAATCAATCCCCCAGAAGGATTTAGATATTTTATATTTTAAAAAATCAAAAACTTTTTTGTATTTTCAATTAATAACAAATTTAATTTATTTGTCTTCGAGATAAAAAGTCAAAAAATTATTTGTTTTTTTCTTTTTTAAAAAATTAATATATTCAAAGTATAAATTTTCATGTGTTTATTTGTCCCTTTACTCATAAAAATAATAATTATACTAGTTTTTTTTTTGTCAAACTCTAATTTAATACGTCAATGAATTATAACTCAAATGATATAATCTTTCTATACTCATCTAAAAAATTGTGA
>NC_029778.3:10330640-10366711 GCF_000817695.3 Arachis duranensis
GAAAAAAAAAAAAACTCTAGTTTAGCACTCTAGTTTGGTTTTCAAAGTAGAAAACTCCTTCAACGGTGTGAACTCATCCAAAGTGTTAGAGAATATTATAATTAATATTAGTAAAAACCAAAGTATTTATAATGTGTGATTGATTGTTAACAGATAATAGCTTAGTATTTATGATCGTAGTTGATAAATATTTTATAAATTTGTTATATTTTGTATGATATAACAAAATTTTAATACACAAATTTTTTTTAATATTATTTTTTATTTTTATAACATAGAATCAGAATTTTTTGAGTTTTTTTTTACAATTTAAACTTTTTTATGAGAATATTATTTATATTTTTTAATTTTTTCATTTGCACTCGAGTTCCTACAATTTTAGTTGCATATGTTTTTCAATAATACTGTCAGTCATCTTGTTCTAACAATTTATCCTGTTTTGACAATTCTATCTTATTTTATTGTAGCAGTTTGCATAGTTCTAGCGGTTTTGTCTACTGCATTATGTTTTGATAGTACGTTTGGTTTCAACAATTTCGTTTTAATAGTTTTGTCTGCATTCCGTTTTAATAGTTAACTTTGCATTTCAAATTCGAGTAGTTTCATTTTTATTTAAAAAAATAAATATATTTTATTCATTGATTAAAGTAAAATACAACGGTTCTATTTTAAGACACAAAACGAAAAAAAATGTGAAATTTTTTAAAATTTCACTAAAACCTGAATACAACAACAAAACTTCAATGAAAAAAAATAGATTGAAAAAAAATAGATTAAAAAAAAAGTGAGCACATAACTAGAAATTGAAAGATAATTTATTCACGAACTTCAAACATGATTCTATTGTTGTTTTTGGAGAGATTGATTCTTGTTCGAAGATTATGTTGTTTTTGAATTTTTAAATTTTCAAACACAGCGTCGTTAGTAATACCAGCTGCAACAATCCACCATAGCAATTTTTATTCACGAGTAGTTTTATTTACACCCAAATTTTTATAATTTTTATTTGATTTTTTTAATAAATTGTAAACTCAAATTGCTACTTAAGTTGAAGGATATATTAAAAAATTAGAATATTAGAAAAAACTTAAGTATTTAGAATGCGTGGTTAATTATTTCAATAGATAATAACTTAAGTATTTATGATGTAATTAGTTATTAGTGGCTTAATATTTATGATAGTAATTAATAAATATCTGTATAAATATCTTGTCTCTTATATGACATATTCACATAACACAACTCCAATACAAAAAATTTCAGAGTCTTTTCTCGATTGGCCCTTTAGCTTTCAACCTCGTGTTGACTCGATCGAAACTTGCCTTCTTTTTCTTCGATTACTATGTGAAACCCTCGATCGATCTTTGAAACTTTCATGATTGATACTTGCTCAAGTTTCGACCTTTTGTATTTTGTGGTTAACAGATACATTCGATTTAAATAGCAGTGGAGTAGGAATCAATTAAATTGAGACGTCGACAACTGATATGTTAGCTTGACCAACATATGCGAACCCAAGAATTGAATTAGTATTTAGGCGTAGGGGGCACTTCAATGTTGTTCTTATCCCCTTACTTGCTTCGCCTCCTCTGCACCACTGTTATGGTTATGAAATTGGTCCAAACCCAAGCCTTCTGTTTTGTCGATTTTTAGCAAATCGATGGTGGTTCGATATTTAGTGATCTGGGAGCGAAACCTACTCCTCTTTGCAGGTATCAATTTTCTAAAAGTGCATCAAAGTGTTTTGAATTAAACGGGTGTTGAGATTACAATAAAAATGAAATTTGTAAATCAATGGAAAAAATAAAAAGATAAAAATTTTTAAGATAAAAATATGCTAAAAATAAAAAGTTCATATCGAAATTAAAGGAAAGCAGTGAAATGCCTTTAACTGAATCAAAGGGGCTTGAACGTAAAGATTAAAAATACAGAAGGATAAATTGAACAATGAAAATAAAGGACACTTGGAAAGTAAATTTTTTTGAAATGTTAAATTTACAGAAAAATAAATTGAAAGAATGAAAAGATGGAAGGAACCCTACAGAAAAGTTACTCGATTGCAGACTCAGGAATTCGTTGGAATGTGAGTGTGCTTGAGTGTTTTTTTTTAGTAAAAGTTCCAACCCCTATTCCCTAATGCTTTCTAGTATTTATAATTTGTCTTACATAACTGACAATTAATTACAATTAATTACAAGGTTTACAACTTTGAATGCAATTCCTCTTGGTAACCGTTCCTGCCGCGTGATTGTAGCCATTCCCCATGATTCCCTCGTGTGATAGAAGCAACTAACTGTTCCACTTCCTTGACTATTCGACAAACCCATCAATTGCCTTACTCAATCATTCAAATCAAATATTTTATTCGATTAGCCTTATCCATCTGATAAGTCAATCGAAATCTAACCTGCACCAGTCACTTCCAATCTCATACTTACGCGTACATTTTCTTCGAAAAACGACTTCTGACTTACTCCAAATCGATTCACTTTCATCGAAAATATTTTTCGATCAATAAATTGCCCCCTTGAATTAATGTGTTTGCCTTCGATAACATTATCAGAAGATAAAACACTTAATTCGAAATTAAAAACACCAATTTTTAAATCAGTAATAATTATTATTTAAACTCCCCATTAATACTAATCCACTCGACACGTTTCCCGAAATTTATGCTTTCTCTCTCTACCACTTCATCTTCCTCACGAAGTTACCCCTATTCGCATTCCTTCCACAATAACGACTACAGAAATACTTTAAATTCATCACTCTCACCTTTTTTCAAATCTTTCGAATCTCATTATTCTCTAAATCCTCCTCACACCAAGAACTCCTTCACAAAATCTCCAACCTTTAATCTCCTTTTCTCTATTCAACAATGACTAGTTCCTCCTCTCATGCTGCCACCCAAGACAAGGGCAAAGGTCCTGAAATAGCGCCACCATCTCCATCAACCCTTCGCATTCTCAATCAAGTCAATGATAAAGTCATTGATGATCCCCATTTGCAAGCTAACGATACCAGAATCTTAATCCCCTTCACAATCGATGTAGATACACACTGCTTCCTCGGACCGATTGAATCTCTTGAGAGAGAGAACAAAAAATCTTCTTTCTTTCCAAGTGCTGAAGGGGAAGATTTGCTGATAAATCAAGCTTTTAACATCTCTCATTTCATTAATCAAAAATCCTTCAGGAATAATTCAAAAATCAATCCTCGAGAATTCGATTTTACAACTTGGTATCAACGCCTTGAACCTACAAAAAGTGCTGACTGGGGAGCTTTAGGAATACATGAACTACTAAGGCTCTCTCATTTCTCACTTACAACATACCCTTGGATGATTGGGGTTGTGACCTATTTTTGGAATAGAACAACTAACAACTTTCACCTTCCTTGTGGAATGATCGGAATGTCTCTTCTCGATGTAGCTGCTATTACAGGACTCCCAATCAATTCTCCAGATTGTACCCCTGACATGCAACCCAAGCGCCAATATAATGTTGTCTTAACCAACTCCTACAGCAACTTCATTGCCCATAACATGGGTGCAGAAGGTACGAGAATCACAGATGAGAAACACGTAGCCTTCTTGTTTTATTGGTTAAACGCAATTCTGTTCTGTTCTCGAAGCGTACAAATGTCAAAGCTTTTCCTTCCCTTAGTCACTCTTCTTCATGAAGGAAAAGTTCTAAATTTGGCCAAACTCCTTCTTAGGCACATTTTTTAAGAACTTAGTCAATTTGTTTGTGACCTCCGAGACAATAAAATAATCAATGCAGGAGGCCCTCTGTGGCTCCTTCAATTATGGCTCAATGCCATTTTTGAAAATTTTATGACAAAACCTATAGGTGGCAATACTGACAAGCAACACATTGAAGGTTTTCGATTGTCTAATTACAAACCCAATTTTTTGAACACCCAATCAGATGAAGACAGATTATGGGTTGTTTTCTCTCTTTTTCATTCCTGCAAGGATTTTGAAAATGATAAACTCAATTTCACTCCTTTTTTTGCGTCGCAATCGCGGTCCTGCCTGAATTGATCATTTGCTCTTTCCCAATACCAATGAAGATAGTGAGCTTGTAAACCGAAGTTGGAAAAACCTGCTGGCTGTTCAAGTAATTCCGATAAGGCTGCCTTTACACAAAAAGGAAAGGTTCAAAATAACCATATACGCACCTCATTTAACAGCCAGACAGCTGGAATTTTCTCAAGCCATTCCAACACCACAGCCTCGAAATGATGATCCATTCTGCCACATTATTTTAATAACTCAAAAAGATTTCAATACTTGTCTCCTAAAAAATCAACAACGCAGGGATCGTTTCAATTTCTTGATTTACGAACGCAGTTCCTACATCACCAAATTCTGTTTCGAATGGTGGGCTGCTTACTATTCAAGGTACACTCATACCTTAGAAGAAATTCAACAAACTGTTGTTCGAACAATCCCTATTGCCGAGAATTCACCAAAAAGAACTCACAAGAGAAAAGCTGACACTGCTCGGCCACCACCACATAAAAACAGAAGGACTCCTACCAGAACTTCTCGAAAGGTAACTTACTATTACTCACAACTTTTCCTTTTAACTTGAAATGTTCTATAAATTGTATATATTTTTTTAACCATACTCAATTCTATGCTTCTTACCAGTTAGTGCTGCTATCATCAAGTGAAAGCTCTGATGAAAGTGAACCAACTAATAAGAATACTCTTGCTGCCTCCTCCCAATCAAAAGACACAGCCGATTCGGACCTTGGTCCTCAACCAATTCGGCAACAAAGACTTATTATGGTAACACCTAACATTTTTATGTGTCTTATTTAAATTGAAATGAATTATAACTCATAATCATGTACCTTTTATACCAGCCTTTCACTGCTGCTCATTCGATTACGTTTTCTGTGGTACCTGATCAGCCAATTCTAGAACAGCATCATGATCAAGGGCATTCTTCATCCCATGATTCTATTTAGGCTACAAGATCTACTCAACCACTTGACGCTATTTTTCCACCTTCTCATGTAACATCGGTGGTTGATTTGACAAAAGACCCTCCACAATATTCTCCAACTCAAACTCTCATACTTGAATAATCTTCGCCCAACAACCAGGCTACACTTTCTGTGGTGAACCAAGTGGCTCTAGATTCTGACTCTCCTTCTCAAAATGTTGAGACAACCAATTCATATTCATCTCGATCTAGAGTCTTGGAAACCCCTCCAAAACTACCAAGTCCTCCTTACCAAGTTGATTTTCAGACTACTCCTGGTCCAAGACCTGAAACATCGAATGCTTCCACCACTCCTACAAGTGCTACCTTGGCCAATTTGATCTCTATTTTAAACAAAGTTATCCAAGAAAATGCAGTACCTGTGCCAGTGCCAACGCTCTCAAAACCTGCTACATCAAGGCCTTCGTTCGAATTAAACACTAATACTCGAGAGCAGCTTCGTTCGCTCATAAAGCTCTTAGACCATCCACCTACCACCTGGGTTAATGACCCAATTCTTAACCAACTCCTAGCTGATCTTTTGAATTATTCCTTTGAACTTTTGGCTAACACACCAAATTCTGCCTCAATTCAAGAGTTCAAAGAACTTCTCAATGAGAGGGTAGCTTCTCAATTCCAACTTCAAGAAATTGAGACTGAGGAAACTAAAATCAAATCCAATATTGAAAGTTGTTTTACAGCCGCTCAACCAATCCAAGCTTCCCGCGAGGAATTTGATAAGAGAATCTCCCATGCCATTTCTGTTCAAGCTTTTCATGACAAAGAAGAAGAAAAACCTGAAGCGAAATTGGCTCGAATCAATGAAAAGCTTGCAATAGTGCGCCAGAGTCGAGCAACTATAGCCAAACCTCTAGCAGATGCTCAACAAGAACAATAGCACCTCATTCAAAAGTTAATTTCATTTGATACCAAGCAGAAAGAATATGAAACACAACTTGAGAAGGTCGAATTCAACAAATTCAAACAAATAGAGGCACTTTCAATTTTGTAGAAGAAAAGGGCAAAGTTGCGCGCTGATCTAGCAAAACTAGTAGCACCTTGAACTTCTTTTTATTTCAAATTTTACTTCTGTAATGATTTTCATCTTTTCTGAACTTTTGCATGTTGAACTTCTATTTTTGCCAACAATAGAAATATTTCAAGTATTTCCCATTAATCGAGTTAATCACCTTTCCTGACTTGATATCTTTAATTTGATAGGCATCTCCAGAATATGTTCCAATTACTTGAAAAGGCTCTTCCCACACATGGGACCATTTACCCAGAAATCTCGATTTATTTTCCATCGGTAAAATAACTTTTAACACTAACTCGCCTATCCTAAAAGATTTCCCTTTAATTCGACGATTATAACTTCGAGCAATACTTTCTTTTTTTTCAAATCACATTATCGAGTGTCAGGATTCGTTCTGAGTCTAATTCATTTAAATCATCAAACATTGTATTCCAATAATCATCAACTAGCAAATAATTTTGTCTTTATATTCTTAAAGTATTCAAATTAATTTCCAATGGTAACACTGCATCATGGCCATACACCAATTTATAAGGTGAAGTTTCCGTCGAACCTGGTGGCAATTTTCGATAAGCCCATAATACTTGGCTTAAAATTTCATGCCATGTTCGAGGCTTATTTCCGATATGCTTTTTAATCAAACTTATTAGGATCTTATTTGCTGCTTATACTTGCCCATTAGCCTGCGCATAATAAGGAGTTGAAGTAACCATATTAATACTCCTCGAAGCCGCAAAATTTTTAATTCGCTGACCAGTAAACATAGTTCCTTGATCAGTACTTAATGTCTGAGGAATTCCAAATTGATGGATAATATGTTCCTCAACAAAGTCTATTATTTCACTTTGACCAGCCTCTATTAGGGGAACTGCTTCAACCCATTTTATGAAATAATCAATCGCTACTAAGATAAACTTATGTTGTTTTGATGAAGGAGGGTGAATCAACCCAATCAAATCTAAAGCCCAACCTCTAAATGGCCATGGCTTTATTATCGAATGCAATTCAGCCGCTAGAATTTGTTGTATCGAACCATGTTTCTGACATTCTTGACATGCCTACGCATAATCAATACAATCTTTTATCATAGATGGCCAATACACATGATTGCGATATAACACCCATTTCATCTTTTTCCCTGCCTGGTGGGCACCACATATTCCATTATGGACCTCACCCAAGGTAATGTTCTGATCATCTCGACCTAAACATCTTAACAAACTCCCATCAATCCCTTTTTTATACAATTCATCAGCCATTAAGACAAAATTTATTGCTCGTAATTTTATCTTTCTCTCAACTACAATATTGGGATCTCTTAAATAATGAGCAATAGGCTTTCTCCTATCAGAATCCTCCCATTCATCCACACACAAGACTTCTCTTTCATTTGCTGGCACTAAAATTTGATAGATACTAGATAATTTCGTAATAGTTTCTGGACCAATCCGATACCTCGAAATAATTTGGGCTAACTCATTAGCAATTTCATTATGAATTCTAGGGATATGCACTAAAGAAACTTTTCGAAAAGATGTTAATAGTTCCCAAGCAGTTACCAAATATTTTTGTAACGTCTCATTATTACACTTAAACTCCTTTGATAACTGATTTAAAACTAACTATGAATCCCCTAAAATTTTAACCTCTAAAGCTCCTTTGGCGATTAAAATTTCAAGACACAAAATCAGAGCCTCATATTTGGCCACATTATTAGAACAAGGATACTTTAATTCAAACAAAAATCTAATGGAATACCTTCTGGCGAAATAACAAGGATTCAGACCCCTATACCATATTTATGCTTTGAACCATCAAAATACAATTTCCAATAGTTGATTTTCACATCAATTATATTTGCCCCCTGGTCATGTAGATCTTTCGAATTATCCACAAGAAAATCTGCAATGACCTGTCCTTTGACAGCCTTAGCTGGAACATATTGTGAATCGAATTCTGTCAATACCAGCATCCATCTCCCCAAACATCACCTTAACATAGGGAAACTCAACATATATTTAATAAGATCAGTTTGTGCTATAACTTTCACCGATTTAGCCACCATATAACACTTTAATTTCATACAAGTATGATATAGAGACAAACACAATTTCTCAATCGGGGAATACCTCGTTTCGATATCGGTTAAAACTCGACTAAGGTAATAAACTGCCTGTTCATGCCCATTTTCATCATCTTGTGCTAACATACATCCTATAGTATTTTCAGATGCTGCAATATCTAATTTTAAGGGTTCAGATGGACGAACATTCGCCATAATCGGTGCTTTGGATAAATAAGTCTTAATCGAATCAAACGCCAACTGATGTTCCGTTGTCTTACCTTACCCAAAAAAGATTGTACTTCTTTCTTCGATTTAGGTGCAGATAACGCCAATATTATTGCATCTGCTTTGTTCTTATCGATGGCAATTCCTTTTTTATGAACAACAAAACCCAAAAAATTTACAGCCGATACACCAAAAGCACATTTCAAAGGATTCATTTTTAATCCTTTATTTCTCATAGTAAGGAATGCTCTCTTTAAATGATCAATATGTTGACTCACGGAAATCGATTTGACCATCAAGTCATCGATATATACTTCCATAAATTTCCCAATAAATTCATGAAAAATGGCATTCATTTCCTGTTGATATGTTGCTCCAGCGTTCTTTAAACCAAAAGGCATAACTACCCATTCATATGTACCTAATGCCCCAGGACAACGGAAGGCAGTTTTAGCCATGTCATCTTCTACAATAAAAATCTGGTTATATCCAAAATAACCATCCATGAAACAAAGAATTTCATTTTTCGCTGCAGAATCGATTAACATATCTGCAATAGGCATAAAATATTCATCTTTTGGAGTAGCATTATTCAAATCTCAAAAATCGATGCATACTCTTAACTTCCCATTCTTCTTCATAACAGGGACAATATTCGACACCCACTCGACATAACGTGCAGTTCGAATAAATTTTGCTTTGATCAAGCATTCTATCTCTTCTTTAATTTTTACATTAATTTCAGGAGCAAAACGTCTTGGAGTCTGTTTTACAGGTCAAGCATTGGGCTTCAATGCTAATCGATGTTCCACTAGTGAACGATCGAGACCATGCATCTCATGATAACCCCACGCAAAACAATCTTTAAACTCATGTAAAAGATTAAAGAGTTCAGTTCGAAAAGGATCAACAAGATCTTTACAAATATATGTAATTCGAACATCATCAAGAGTCCCTAGATTAATTTCTTCTAAGGGATCTTGAGATTCAAACCCTTTATAACAATCATCCTCTTTGATTGAGTATTTTTCGAATCCCAATGGTTCTAAATCATAGATGCAATCAAAACTGAAATCAATAGAATTATCAGAAATAGAAGAAACTTGATCTTTGCTTAATTTATCACTACTTTTATTTTCTACACAATGAGTCTCTACTATTAAATTGGCAGTCCGACTCACATCATTAATTTCATTACAAGAAATAGGGAAATCATAACTAAACTCGATTGAGGACGTCGAATTGAACACATTACAATTAATAATATTACTAACCCTATCTGATTCAACTTTATCAGAAGAACTATCTTTATTTTCTAAATACTGAAAATTATTCAAATAATTATGTAATGTTACCAGGTAGTCGGAAATTTTCTCAACCTGGTCCATAGAGCAGACTTCAAGGTCTTCAAGAAAGACAGTCCCAACCAGTCGGCTCGAAGTCCAATTCAGGGTAAAGAAGCTTCACTGAAAAGCCTTCCAAGGACAAGAAACACCCTTCACAATTATAAGGGTTCAGTGATCGATCAACATTTAAGGGCTTTAACTTACGGCTATACATCCTGAAATCGACATGCAGTTGTTCGACATATAAATTCAAATCTACTTTGACGACCTCAGGCTTTCCGTCTTTAGTCCATAAAAGCACACTTTGATGCACGGTAGAAGGTACAACCCCTACACCATGAGTCCAATCTCATCCCAACAAAACATTATAACTAGCCTTTGATGGAACTACCACAAATACAGAATGTCTTTCATACGACCCAACATTCACAGTCAAAGTTACCAACCCTTTTGCTGGCGTAGAAGCCCCACTAAAATCAGTTACAGCAATATTTGTAGGGACCAGTTCCTCAAAATGTTTCCCCACTTTTCCTAACATCCTCTCAGGCAGAAGACTAATTGCTGCCCCACCGTCAATCAACACTTTGTTTATTTTGAATCCATTCAAAATAGCGGTAATATAAAGTGGGCGTAAATGGGACATTTGTTTTTCAGTAGGCCGAGGAAAATACCCCGGTTCATCTTCAACTCGAATAAAGGAGAAAGCCTCCTCATCTTCTTGATCATAATCCTCATCTGGATTACTCTCACATTCCCCAAGGTATTCAGTTGGAATAATCGAGATCGTCCCTATCATGTCATCATCCCCTTCATCAAAATACTCTTCATCAACATCGACATCTTTGTTTTTATCGACTCCTGAGGACTGAGCCACTGCTTTGCCTTTTTCCATCTTAGCAGGTGATGGAATTTCCTTGGGATAAGTCTCTCCATCAAAAGAAAAGACAATTCGAGAATGCACAGAAGGCGTTTTCCCTTGCTTACCTCTTTTCCTGCCTCTAGTTGAAGTTTCTTATTCTGATTGAAACTTCTCCTTCCACCTATTCCCTTGGATAACCCCTGGCCCGTCCTCGATAATAGGCATATTGATTTCGAGAAGGTGCCCGATGCCCCCATTGAGGATTACGTCGATATAGATGGTAACGCCTCTGGAATTCCTGACAATTCCTAATCCACTGAACACCTACAGCCTGGGATCGGCTTAAAGGTGTAGTCACATAATGCTGAGGGATCTTTGAACTAGAACCCTTCACACATCGAATTGGCTGCCTCTGGGGCACTTGCTCTTCCCTATGAGCCAATTCTTTCTTCATCCATTCCTTTTCAAAGATTGCTGCTGCTTCAGCATCAAAAACATCATTGCACCGAGGACACAGAGATAAGTTTCGGTCTTTGATCTTTTGCTGAACCAGGAAATCTAGCAAGCCATCTCCCGTTCTAGGGTATACAGATCTCACCTGTGACTCAAAATCATCAAGAGCCACATCAAAGTCATAGGACATGCCAACTATATTCACCCCCTAAACAAGGTTTGACATAACTAGCATCGATCTCGAAGGGATCCACATCAACCTTCTTCTCTTTCTTGTCATCATCGAATTTCAACCGTCCTTCCATTTTTGCTTCTTAAATCAAGTCCCTGAAACGGACACTACTATTAGTCGAATGACTTGTTGCTTGATGAAATTTACAGTAAGACTTTTCTTTTAAATCTTTCACAGAAAGTAATGTTCTACCCTCGGAAAAAATCAATTATTTATCTTTAAGCAACACATCGAAAATCTGATGAGACTCCGAAATATCAAAACTATATTTCTTTCCACTTTTTTAGTTTTGAATCATTCGACTTTTCATTATTAGACAGTTTCTTCAGTAAAAAACAAACATACGGAGGACCTTTCTTAAGTTCAGCCAAATCGACTTCTATTTCGAAATCAAATTTCTCCTCTGAGGACTCCATGGTTACATAAGCAACCTTTTTTTTTCGAGTAAAAGGTTTACTCTTTGACCTCTACTCATGTCTATACTTTTCTTTCTCTTTTTTCTTGAGTTCGGTCTGTCAAACATTTTCTGCCAAATGGGCCAAATCAGGAATATGCACATTAAGCAGTTTCCTGCACATATAGAATCCTAAACCCATGGTTGCTATTTTCATTATCTCACTTTCGGATAATGACACATAACATCTACTTATAGCATTGTTGAAACATATTAAATAATTATTAATGGTTTCACCATCTTCACGTTTCAACGCGACTAGATCAGTAACTGCTACGTTCATCTCCCCTCGATAAAACTGAGCATGAAAAGCAGTTTCTAACTGATTTCATGTTGTGATCAAATTTGGTCTAAGATTTGAAAACCAAGTAAATGCATTCTTCGTCAACGAAGAAGGAAAACACTTCTTTTTCAAATTTTTATCATTAGCTAAATTCTCAATCTCAACCAAATAATGAGCAACATGTTCAGTAGTTGATTCTCCAACTTCACCAGCAAATTTAGTAGCTATCTTGGGATTCTTTACCCCTTTTGGCACTTCAGCCATTTGAACAACTTGCGGGAAAGCAGACACAAAATGTGGTTGATTCATAAAACCAACATTCAACCCCACTCGATTTAGAACTTCTACCACAATTCTAATGACTTGATAACGTTCACCACCACATAACCTGGCTAAAAGGTCATCAGCATTTTGACCTCGGGGAACCACATAAGGGTTTTCTCGATTCAAAATATTGTTACAAATTTTTTCGTATTCATGAGTTACAATGATTTCTTAAGTATTTTGTGAGTTAAATGATACTTAATTATTTATTTTATCAATCTAAAAGAGTATTTATTTCTCATTTATTTCTTTTAAAATAAAATCTTAAAATTCTATCTTTTAAAACCAATTTATACTATATCAGACAAACTTTTATAATTTGTACCATCTTAAATAAAATATTTATATTAAAAAATTATTTGATTAAAGTTGTTTAGATTAAAAAATATTTTTAAAAAATGTCTATTAAAATCCGTTTCGTTGATTTTTTTATTTTTTAGATGAATTAGACATTATTATATGCATTAATATGTTACTTAACTATCGTAACTTTGATCCAATGTGAATAATCTTTATTATTTAGGCATATTCTTATACATAAATTAAATATGATTTCAATGTTATTACTTACACACAAAATTTTAACACTAAATATTCTTAAAATCAATTAATTTTATAAAATCACATTTATGCCAACATATAGTCTATCTTAAAATACTTTTATATATGAATTATTGCATAAGGTCATTGACCTCTCTGTAAAGCAATTAGAGAATGAAATATTAAATAAATATATATACCGACTCAAAAGGAAAAAATCATTTTTAAATAATTAAATTTCTATTCAATTTGTACTTAAAAGTTGAAATAAAAAACATCTTCTTGAAAAACAAAATCATTATGATAAAACTATTTTTTGATAACTTACACAATATAATACAACTCTACAAATTTACATATATTTCTTTTTAGATAAAAAAACTCTTTAATTAAATATAATTAACATAGATGTCAATTACACAAAATGCTTACTGATGTACTTTTACTAGCAATTAGCATCAAATGTAGATTTATTATTTTGATTAGCTACTTTTAGCCAAGATGCCAAATAATCATAGTTCAAATTATTATCTATTCGGTAACTTAGATGAGAAGTAAAGTATAAAAAATAACAAATGGATAGGAATACAAATGCTCGTATCTAAGGACACCGTTTCTTATTACATATCTTAACACAAATATATGTTTTTAAATTATTTCCATGCTTTTTTTTATAAGTTCAATTTACCAAAACTAAAAGGAAGTTAATAAGATCAGTTCCACAAAATACATCCAACGACAAATTCGTACAAAAAAATAACCTAAACCAAGAACAAAAAAGACAGTTACATCAATTGTTCTAGAAAAACTATCCATAAACAGATAATCACTCGAGCGCCGCATTAAGACCCTGCAAACAAACAATCACAGATTTACAGCCTCAAAATCATCTTCTAATCACTACAGAGTACAGACCGACCCACCGACCCCCTGCTAGCATACATACTTGATGCCCATTCTTTTTCAAATCTGAATCTCTTCCAAGTTCTTTTGTAATGATGAACCTTCTTAAGGATCTCTTTCATTTTTATATCTTGATTTCTAAAAAATACTATTATTTTCTATGCCATTTACTAATTAAAGCCACCATATAATATGTTGTGCCTTTTAATATTTGGTGTATATCATGGAGGATGGAAAGAAAAATAATAGCATAAAAAAAACTAACTTTTCAATTAATTTAGTTAATTAAATTAATACTATAAAAGTAAAAAATAAATGTAATACTAACCTCTTTTGAAGCAAAAATGGACATCCTCCAAAATATAAGCTTTTTTTTTACCAAACAGTTACATCAAAACGTAGCTAGCAAACAAATGAATAAAAACATTAAAGTTAATTTTAATTCACATTATTTCAAGTGTATGTTAAAATCATAAAATAGTAATTAAGTACTAATAAAAGAATTTTTATTGACGAGTGAAGATAAAAAAAATGATGTGACTTGAGAATAATAAATTCTTCTTCTTTCAACAAAAATGAAACACAGAGATGCTAAATAGAAAAATATTCTTAGATTCAATCAATTAGTAAAACAAAATTCTTTCATTTCTTTTTTTTTTTTATTTTTAATTTTGTTATAACTTAAAAGCTTTAATTCTGAAATTACATTATTAGGGAAGAGTCTTGTTCTTTTCATATATCAATTCTTCTAGCACAATTATATATTTTAAAGAAAAAAAGGTTAAATTGATAAATGGGACATAAATTGTTAAGAATGCTCATTCAGTGTTTTGATAGTGGGACATGGATTGTTGAAATTTCTCATTCAGTATTTTTTTATTGATGCTATGGAGTTACAGAGAATTCTATGTATTTTATATATTGCAATTAATACTTTTTTTAGTAAAGGAACAAAATCTAGTTGTACTTGTTGGTATACCATCAGACTGAACATATTAATTAGATGGCATCCTAAAAGTTCTTTTATCTTTTAATTGAAAATCTTAAAAGTTCTTTCCCTCCATCAATAAGTAGGACACAACTATAACCCGTTAACCACAATTATTAGGAGGCTAAGGTAACATAACTATATGATGCTAGATCTCAAATGAAAAAAAGTCTTAGATACTACTGGCTAATATAGCAAGCAGTATCGATACCTACCAATTTGATTGGAGACATTGCAAGCTCCCTGCCTCTTCAATGAGGCTACTTTTGCTCTCTAAAATCTCAATGAGATCCTTAAGAACACTAAACTCAAGTGACATGGAATTTGCATCATGGAATCTGCAAATAAAATTCGTAATATAAATATCTCTGTTAGTATCAAACACCAAAATGCAAATATAAAATAGTAAACTAAACTACAAATTGATCTTCCAAGAAACATAAAATCAGTGACCAAACAGCCAATTTATAAGTTTCTTATGCCATTTCAAGTAGTAAACTACAAATTGATCTTCCATCTAAATATAATTAGTATCAAATAGAAGATACAAATTCTGATCCCATGAAAAAAGGCTACAACATACACTAACTAACCCAACAGCAAAGAAAATTATGGTGGCAAATATTCAGTAGAAGGCATTTTTGTTTAAAGGAAAACACATGTTCTATATGGGTTAGTGCAAAAAAATTCTCTTTCACTAACCCAACAGCAAAGAACATTATGGTGGCAAATATTCAGTAGAAGGCATTTTTGTTTAAAGGAAAACACATGTTCTATATGGGTTAGTGCAAAAAAAATTCTCTTTCATAAATCTATTTTATCTTTCAGAATTTTAATTTATGAGCAAAAAATTATTCACGCTAAAATAGAATATGATAAATACTTGATCACACTAAAATAAAACAGTAGAAACATCACATAATATTTTTCAGTATCTCTTACAAAATTGTGATGCTGTGAGAAGCTTAATGACAAAGGGAGCACAATTTAAAAAACTGGTGGCAGACTAACTCATGATGTGAGAAGCATCACATAAGTTGTACCTTTCACACCATCAACTATTTTTACAAGTCTTTCTTCTAATTATTATAGCTACAAAAACAAAACGTGTCCTAAATTACTAATTAAAAAGATTTTACAATTGTCTTCAAATTGCATTATCCAACAATAATTAGAAGAAAGACTTGTTAAAGGTACAACATATTGCAGCTTAATGCATTGCAATATATTTGGGGTGACTATCAAGTGCTTCAAGTTGATCAAGTGCTTCAAGTTGATGAACACTGAGTGTAGCTGCACGAAACTCATCAAAATCCATCCTTCTATATTGCAATGCATTAAGCTCTAACCCAAATTCATTTTAATCAGCGAGCACTATTGGTGCAAATGCTATTTATATATCGTATGGAAGTATTGGTACAGTTAGATCATAGAACTTACTGATCCAAAAAAGTCAATAGTGTGCGACTCCATAGCATTTGTTGCGTTTTTCATCGAGGCCTGACCATGTCAGATTTGTGAGATGGCAAACACAATCATCTTAACCAAGTATATAAAAAGAATTTGAAACAAAACTAACCGCTTTGATGTTTTCTAGGCTAATGGTTCCATTTTTGTTTGGCTCCAAAAGTGTAACTCCTCCTTTAAATAAAGCAGTTCGTCTACAGTTAATGTCTTAGAGACTTAGACAGTGCCTGTGTTGGTGCCCATCAAAATAATATTCTGCTTAGTTATTGAGAAGCTTAATGTATAATGGGATCATTTTAAAGCAGAAAGAACAATAAATAACAAAGAAAAGCAGTACCTAAAAATGCAATGCTTCAGCCACCTTTAATATTGGCAGCCGGTGTCCTGTCTGGTGCATCTGGCAGCTGTTTTTCATTACATTCAAGTTCAGAGTCAGTCATGAGCAGCATGAAAGAAAAAGGTACCGCTTCGCTGTTGCACAATATCTTTAAGTGTGCTTTCTCCTTTTTTCAATTTTGAAAGCTCAGCCTCATCCTTAGCCAGAGCTGATTTAGCTTTTTCAATTTATTCCCTCCAAAGCTTGACACCATCTCTGAAGAAGGGCAAAGTGTGCAAGGTTAGGGCTAGGACTTTCTACAGGTCGACAATACACATTCTCTATCTTCTCTGTCAGTTACTGCTTCCATCACCAGTGAATTCCTCCTACTTTTTCACTGGTGATATGTATAGGTATTTTGAACCACAAATTGATTTTTAAAATATGCATTTAAACGTAACACAACTAACCTCAAATGGATAACTCTGCAGAATGCCGATTGATAGGTAAATGGACACAGTTCTACGGATCCAACAGCGGCGGTGGCATCCATCACCACCGTCGCCTCATTTCTCTTCTTTTCTCTATCGATCTGGCATCCTTCTCTGTGACCGTCCCTGTCGTCGCCACCCTCTTCTCCTTCTTCCATCGTTCTTTGTTTCTTCACCATTGTTGTTTTCTTCTTCTCTTCTCTGCGACATCGAAAGAGGAAGTCTTTCCCTCATATGGTGCCAACTAACTCCCCCTTTCAAAACTTGCAGGGCGCTCTCTCATATCTTCTCTTCTTGTTAACAATAAAAATGCAGCTGCAAGTCCTGGAATAAAACCATTTCCAATTTGAATTTGAATCAAAATCCCGTCCAATTACTTGTTTATTTGAGAACTGCCAGGTGCCTAACTTTAAGAGCAAATACTCTATTTCAGTCTTGAATTTTTGTCGAGTCTTTGATTTATTCTTGAATTTCCAACTGCAATAAATAAAACATACTGTTTTTGACTATACACATGCATATTTGTGTCATTATAATAATTTTAAGCATCAACTGTATTTTTAAAACAAACAAATAAAAAACAAAAATAATGAACACCAAAAAAGGAAACATTATTAATTAGATGGCATCCTAAACAAAATGATGTAACTATAGCAGCATTTCTCACACAATTCATATATAAACTCCATATGTCCACAGCATGGAATGATTTAAAATTGAGGCTGATAATTAAATCATTTCGATTTAGAGATAGAAAAGAATAGAATATTTCCAACTGAACTTCTCTAGTACTGATTATATCAAAGGTTCACAATTTAATTTAGTATTGAAAGAAAGATCTTTAGTTGTAGTTGAGAAAGAAAGAATATGAAGTTTATCTCCTAAAGCAGCAAAATGAAAATCATTATGGTTACTTCCAAAATCTTCAATGGCAGTAGCGAACGCCACGTCCCTTTCATATATGCCTCCTAATCCTTTCTAAAAACTTAAAAAAAATATCAATATTTAATCAGAGAATAAATTTATAAAATATCAATAAATTTGATAATTTGGAGTTTGGACACTAATTAATACTTCATTTATTCATTTTTTTATCACTTTGCATTAAAAATCTTAGAATCACTAATGAAGAGAAACAATTAGAATAATTTTCGATACTTTTATAAATTAAAAGCATAATGATACTTCAACAATAAATTAAAAGCATAATTCTTTCTCATGACCTGTGAAGAGTACAATTAGACTATCAATTTGCAGACCAAGCACATACATAGAGAAAAAGACCAATATCCCATGGAAAACGAAGCCATTCCAATTTCATTATACATGCATATTAAGGAGAAGCCACCAGAAATACCTCTTCCATGGTAGTGGCAATATTAAGTCTCTGTGCAATTCACTGAGAACAATTTCAGCAGCTTGATCAGCATCATTTGGATTTTCAATAGCCACCGCCTTAAGTGTTCTGGTATGAACAAAAATTCTTTAAAATGATGGGCCAGAGTGTTCATTTTGGAATCCTGAAAGAGACATACTTACATGTTGGTCGCATGCACAGATTAATGCACACAAAAATACTTAGGAATTTGGCAATCATAGGCTAAAAGAACTCTTTCAAGCTTGTTTTCATGTAAATGGTTTCTGAAAATTTGGAAGGGAACCAATCACAGTATTAACCAACTAATATCAGAAATTGTTCAGGTGAAATTAGTAGTCTTTTGTAAGGATTTTGAGGTGAAAATCTCAACATATAAAGCTACTCATTTATCTAAAAACATGCAGTTACTGTCTGTTTAACATGCATATAGAATGTCCATCACTTAATAATATTTCCTTTTTTTTAATTAGTTAATTATTTAATTATTTGAATGTAAATTCAATCCACAATTGAAAATTTGCAGCTAGAATACAGAATAAATAACACCAGATCACAGAGTGGCAATTATTATACTTAAAATCCAACAATAGATTACCATAATTCAATTATATTTTCAAATTTTAAAGGTAAAGAGCAATACCTGGGGGAATATATCTTGCAAGCAAGCTCCTATACACCGAATTGAAACCCATTATCAACGAAAATTATCTATAAAGTTTATTTTTTAAAAAAAAAAAGTGGGTTAAACATAATGAAGAGGAGAATCATTTTAATAACGATAATAGAATCATGTGATCATGAAATTACAGATAGAGATACACAAAATACACAAAAAATAAGTGGTCAAAACCCCAATGATTGCAAGATTACAGTACACAATTTATTCAAATCATCAATGTGCAAAATTCACTCATAAATCCTAAAAAAATCTCTTCCTCGCAAAAAACGACCATGCAGATAAAAAATGCAGAATAAAAAGAGCATATTTTTCCCATAAATTGAGAAGTTCTTTTATCTTTTAATTGAAAATCTTAAAAGTTCTTTTCCTCCATCAATAAGTAGGACACAACTATAACCTGTTAACCACAATTATTAGGAAGCTAAGGTAACATAACCATATGATGCTAGATCTACAGTTTATAATTTATCCAACCAATAAAGCAAGCAAACAACATAACCATATGCAACGGTCTCAGCAACAAAAACAACAATTAAATTAAAACGAAAAGATAAAATGAAGCAAATCAGCTTAAACAGATCAAAATAAAATTTTAGGTGAATTCCAAAACAGTGCATTATATCCCATCAGCATAAGAAATAAGAAAAAGATATAGATGTACTTCTCTAATGACTTGCCTCTGCTTTGATCTGACCTAAACCCAAAACCACACACACAAAACAAACTAAAAGAAGGGAAACAAATGTTTTGAAATAAAAACAGAAGAAGATTAGAAAAAAAAATCACATTAATTTTTTATTTTGAAATAAAAAAAATAGCTTACCTTTGCCTCACAGCCGATAACTTCTTCAACGGCTCCTCCAGCTCGTGCTCTTTCCTCCCTCGGCGACAGTGATGCGGCTCGTGGCTCCATGGACGGCAATGACAAGGTGCGAGCTCTCTCTCTTTCTGACGCATCTCTCTTCAGCGAACTTTCTCTCTCTCGCGCGGTTGGTTTGGCGGCGACGGCGGTTGCGAGGACCACTAGCGCCAGCGCGTCCTTCCTCTCTTCTCTTCTCTGGCTTCCGTTCTCTATTCTTTCTTCTGCTGTGTGTGTGTATTTGCTTGTGCATGTATTGCGTTTTGGAAGGGAAAGGGAGTTGGTGAGTGGCGGTGACTGACGGTGAGTGCGAGTAGGAGTTAAGGTAAAATTAGAATTTTTAATTTGAAAATTTAGGGTTAAAATTGGAATTTGATAATTTTAATAAAATTAGGATATATTGTATTAATTTAAAATATATTTTAATCTCTTAAAATTAATATCAATTTATTATTTGACTTTTAATCAAATATTTTAATTTAAAATATAAGATAATATAATTAATTTTTTTATTCATAAAACTTAAAACATTAAATTTTAAAATCTCAATTATTTAAATTATATAAAATTCTTATTCTTTTATAACTACTAAGTTTTATAATTTATATATAAAAAAATATCTAATAATTATAGAATTAAATAGAATTTTTATTTTAATTATTAACTATCCATAAACAGATAATCACTCGAGCACCGCATTAAGACCCTGCAAACAATCACAGATTTGAGTTATTACTCATTGGCTTTTAAAAATGACTTGTACTTATCAAAATTAAAAAGTCTAATATAATCTCATATATTAATTAATATCCAAAATTAATTCTTACTAATGTCTATTATAATATTTTTAAATCCTAAGTATTTTACCAAACACACTACCACTTATTGTTATTTGTGCTTATTGAAAGTCATTTTTAATTTAAATTATCAAACATAAAAGATAATTTTATAAAGTAATATTTATAAGCTACTTTTAAAATGTAAAAATTTTATCAAATTAAGCATAAGGGTTAGTTTTAGTGATTTATTTGAGTAAAAAAATTATTTTTATAAAAAAATAAATAATTTTTTTATAAAAAAATTATATGTTATTTAGAAAATAGAATTAAAATATGCTTTTAATATTTGAAATTTTTTTAAAAAAATTTATCTAAATATAAAATAATTTTTGTCTATTAATTTTTTTAAAATATAATTTTTTTAACCAGGTGATTGTATCTTTTCCCTTATGAATTTCTGTCTTCATATCTTTTCATAGTTAATTAGAAAGATATTTTATTAATATAAGATAACATATAATATCTTTTTAAGTTCAATTAAAAGATATACTATTAAATTTAAAATATGATTTAATTATTTTTTTGATGATATAATTTTAAAAATTGACACATTTAATTATAATTGATGTCAACTAAAAAGAGTAATTTTTATCTTAAATTTTTTTTTTTGAAAAATTAAAATAAAAAGATCACATAATTATTTTGAACCGAAACAAATTCAGGCAAAATCAAAACAAACATAAATTGTCATATTTCAATCTTTTTATTTTTTCAATCAATCCAATATATAAACTCTACTACCGCATTATTAAACCACTTACCTCAATAATCTTCTTAATTCTTTAATTATTTGTTTCTTTCTTTTTTAATCTTGAATATGACTTCAACAAATTTGCCTTCAAGTGCAAGCAAGAAGTTCGAACCTACAGATGAAGAACTCATTCAAGATTTTCTCCGTAACAAAATCAATGGGAGGCCTCTACCAAACTATGGAACCATTCTTGAAGGTGAATTGTTTGGTACAGAGAAGAATCCATGGGAAATTTGGGAAGAAAACGTTGAAAATTCTTATGACGGGAAGGACCTCTATTTCTTCACTACTCTGAAGAGGAAGTTCTCGACTAACAGCTTGAGGATGGTTCGCACCATCGGGTTGGGTTCTTGGGAAGATGAAGACATCGGAAAAGAGATTATGGCCAATAAAACTAACCAGCGCATTGGAATGAGGAAACGATATCGCTTTGAGAAGAGTGGTACTAGCCATGATGGTGGATGGATCTTGCATCAATATAGCACTGATTCTTCTTTGTTACCAAATCCTTCCAATGTAAGTATCATAATTTTGTGTATATTCTTTAACCAGTGTAACAGCCCTAGAAATCCAAGACAAAGCAAAAACTATAATTGAATTAAAACAAGAATATGAGAACTGTAGCAATGACAAAACAGAATGACGGTTCATTTTTATTATTAAAAAATATTTAAATACAAAAATGTAATTAAATAATTATATAAAATTTTTTATAATGTAATTTATTATTCAAATTATTTTAAGAAATAGATATTATAATTTTTATTCATAAATTTATACAAACACATAATATAAAGTATAAACAGTGAGGTATAAAATAACATAATCAAAATAGAAATAATAACATTATTCCCCTTATATATTTTACATTATTTCAATTTAATCGCTTAAATTTTATTTAAATTTTAAATGTTTGATGTTTGATTATATGATACTAAAGTAATGACAATGGATGATTTTTGTTGCATTTGTGGTCTTTATCTTAAATTTGTGTTTTATGTTTTCTGTGATTGTAAAGTCGTACACAAGATCTAAAAAGGTATAGATAATTCATTGAGTATGGATGCATTTTTTAGTAAATCTCTTTATTCATGGTTCCTGAAAAATTTATCGGCTCAATTTCATCACTAAAGTGTCTTTTGGCTCCTTATCTTTGTTTGCACAATCAATATCCTTTGGTTTTGCGGAACAAGTTTATCTTTGAGGTTGACCACTCTATGCAAGAATATTCTATTTGTTGGACAGCTCTCCATCTAGCTAAAGACTATCATTTTGTATAATTCAAACTTTTTTAAACTAAGAGTAGAGTTTGTTCCTTTTTTTAGAAATAAATCATATGGGTGCTCCTCTCTGGCCATTTTTCAAATTAAATACTAATGGTTCAGTAATAAAAGAAGGAATTGCGACTTGCAATGATATCATAAAGGATCATGATATCATAAAGGATCATGCTGATAAGTTTTTGGCATATTTCGGTACTAATTTGGATACTTGTTTCTATTACTCAAATTGAATTATGGAAAATTCTTCTTAGATTAGATTTGGCTATCAATCTTAGTATTCTTAACCTAAGTATTGATGTGGATTCAAATGTTGCTGCCCAAGTCTGGAGAATAATACTAATTTTCATTTTGCTAAATTTATTGATGTTACGATTCATTTCATATGTCACCGATTTACCAATTGAAAAAATTATCATAAATTTAGGAAAGCATATGCTTGTGCTGATTGATCGGCGGCACAAGGTTATAATATGCAGTTAGGATGCCATTTTTTCTTTAATTTACCTCTTGTTATTTTTTTATTTTATGACAGATGCCATTGGTATTTCTTTTTTGTAGAGTTGTTTCTATATAGTTTCTTGGACTTTAGCCTCGTTTCTTGTAAAAACAAAAGAGTATATACCCATTTTGGTCTTCAAAGAATTTCAGACTGGACACTTTAGTCCCCAACTAAAATTAATTACTTGATTGGTCTCTAACAATTAACTCCGTCAGTCACTTAGGTTTTTTACCCCGTTAATTCTAACGGAGGACAAAATAGTACCTGACAACTCTAACAGGGGACAAAATGGTCCCTGATATCCTCTGTTCGGAAATGACACTGTTCTCTTCCAATTTCCATCATATTTCGCATAACACTAACAGTCTAATACTGTAACTTCAAATTACACAATGCACACTCTATAAATTTAATGTTTACAAGAAAAAAATCCTCAACTTATTCTCAACCAATTTATACTTAGGAAATCAATGCCTATGTCTCTCAACTAGTTGTCGTCTTTGATGGATCTCATGAATCTAGACAGCAAGTCTGATTTGTTAAGACTCATCGTTGTTGTTGCTATCTGCCTCCTCCTCTACCCTAACATCTCCATGACTACATTGTCCACCACTTCGATCGCTTTCTTCAGCTTCTTCTCCGAACTAATGTTCAGTAATCGCTGCAGTTTTCATATAAGCGGCAACGATGACATTGCTCGTTGTAATAGCTTGGATGCGAGATCGAAGTTGTCTGCTAACTTGGACTCCGAAAAAGAAGAAATGAAGCACTCAGTGTCTATTTTCAAATGAGAATTTGCATATGGTGTCGAAGGAGAATCTTCTCATGATGTCCTGATGTCCAACAATCTATATTGCTTGTCAGAGAGTGGAGAAAGGCGTGTCCTTGGAGTAGTTATAGAACTTGGTCTTGAGGATGCCGTGGACGTTATCAAGGTTGGAGGTGATGTTATCAACGACGTGGAAGTGGATGCTTTTGGTGGGTGAAGTGCAGAGGAAGTGGATGTACCAGTCACAAAGATTTAGGAATTGTGTGGTCCATGACATGTTGAGGTAGGTGTGACACGTGTGACAATTACACTATGGCTTAATATTGGAACTAAAGAGAAGGAAGAAAAAGATGAAAAAGAAGACTCTGAAGGTGAAGAAGGAGAGTATGAATGTTAGGGTTATGCAAGATATGATAAAAATCGGGGAAGAACATTGTCATTTTCGAATAAAGGGGTCAGGGATCATTTTGTCCCTTGTTAGAGTTGTCAAGGATCATTTTGTCCCATGTTAGAATTTTCAGGGACCATTTTGTCTTCCGTTAAAGTTAACGGAGCCAAGGACCTAAGTGACTGACGGAATTAATTGTTAGGAACCAATCGAGTAATTAATTTTAGTTAGGGACTAAAATGTCTTGTTTAAAATTCTCTGAGAATCAAAATGGGTATATACTAAAAAAAAAATAAAAATTGAAGTTTGTTTTTATGAAAAAGAAATTAGAATTCAGTCCTCTCTTCTTATCTATGAAATTTTTCTTCTTCATTTACTATCAATAACTTAATTAAGAAGGCAAAAAATAGACAAAATAAATTCTTCGTAATATTATTATCATCATAAATTAAGGTTAGTAATTCTTTTTATTTTATCTGTGATAGTCATAAATTTCAAAATCTTTTATGTGAATGATAATTTTAAAATGTATATTAGAAATTATATTAAGTTTAAAATATGTTGCATGCTTATTTTTTTATGTTGAAGTGTTTGACCTATGTATTTTTAGGATTGAGTGAACTTATACCAAGACAAATTGGAATGTTTGTTTAATTTAATGCATGGTATGTGTTTTTTTTTAATAATGTGTTGAATGTGTGGGTTTGAAGAGGTTTTTGAGTGCAAGAATTTGAGTTTGTATTAACATTATTCAATCCTTTAGTTATTTTATGTATATGTTTTGGATTGAGTTTTTCTTGATACTAATAATCATATCTTTAATACTTTCTAAACCTCTATTGTATACAGCTTAAGCCATTAATTTCCTATACTTTTTCAAATTAATAGATCATTAAACTAATAATTAAAGCGATTCGATAGCCGATCCCATCATGAAAGAATTCAAATTAGTAAATTAGTTTGAAAATCCCAAAATACCCTAACAACTACACGAAATCCGTGATCTTCTCCCACAGCTCTATCAAACACCGTAACAGCAGCCACTTCCTTCACACTGCGGCTGTGCTTCTCTCTCGCCGCCGGTCAGATCTCTGCACCGATCTGCTCTCTTCTAGTTTTTTATTTTTTTGCCTCTCTCGTTATCTTGATTATTTGATTATTGAATATTGATGACTTGATCTGTTAAGGATATGGATTTTAAATTGTTTTGTTCATCTATCTATCTATTTTATTAGATTAGTCCCTGTCGCCACCACTGACAGCCTCCGCATACTCCTTCCCTCATCGGTGGCTGAGTTACTTGCTGCTGACCTGCTGCTCACTCCTTCCCTCCGCCGCAATCACCGCTTCTTCCTCGTGATCCAGGTGAGTTTTTTTTTTAAATCTTCCTTTGATGAATTTTTTATGTTATGATTTTATTTGTGTACTATGTTCCTATGATTTTTTAAGGATTCCAAAATTGTGCAATATGTTCTGTGTATATTGGGGTTATTATGTTTTTTTTTTATTTGTTCTTATGATTTTTTTATCATTCCAAATCTGTTCTTATGATTTATATTTGTGTAATCTGTTCTTATAATTTTTTAAGGATTCCAAATTTGTGCAATATGTTCGGGGTATGTTAGGGTTATTATGATTTTTTTTATCTTTCTTTGGTTTTTTCCTTTTTGTTTCTCTTGATTGTATTTACATTAGGGTTATATTTTCTTTTGCTGTTGAATGTGCAATCTGTTCTGTGTAATCTTTGCAATCTTTTCTATTTCTTGTGAATAGTGACACTGTCTAAGTAGATTATTGCGTTTGATGAATCTGGTGGTGGGCTTCGTTAAGGTGGTTTGTGTTTAGGAAGTGGTGGGTAATATGGTGGTTAGGTTGCTTTTGTATGGTTAAAGAGATGTGTGATGATTGTCATGATTCCTTGCATTGTGGTTACGTGTGTGTGTGTGTGCTCTAACTTATCCGTGTTTGGAAGGTTGTGGTTACTTGTGTTGAATCCAGGTTTTAAACTGTTTATGTAAGTGATTTTTGTGGATGTATGTTTCAGATGGCTATGAAGCCATGAGGGAGTTAAGGTAGAAGAACCTGAAGTTCTGGCATTCTCTCATATTGAGAGAACACTAAGAACCTTTTCCTTTGTTTCTTTTATGTATTAATAATGCTATTTTAATATTCTGTCAAGCAGATGAAAATTGCTGGATATAAAGCAGCTTTGGTCTTTACTCAGAAATCATTCAGATCTGATACAACATTTTCTAATTTGTGGCAGGTAGAAGAGTGAAAGAGAAAAGGATTGGAGTCATTTGTACAAAATGCTTCAGCACCAAATTGTGCAATCCCCTGCTAGGCTAGGCCTCACAAACCCGAATTCACCATCCATTCCGAATCCTACTCCCCCAAAGCTCCCTCCCTCACAGAGCCATCATCACCAGCCCCACCTAGACCGCCACGCAGCTGGCCCTTCTGCAGCTCTGCTCTCTCTTCTCCCACCTCTCCCTCGAGCACAAGCACTTCTTCAACAAATGGCTTCCTTAACTTCTAAGCTCTTTGAAGTTTCACCCAACAGGTCGCTTTGGGTCACTGCATTCCGAGGATCCATCCCCACCTTCCTTTCTACCCAAGGCCAAGCTCATTCATCTACCCCACATGATTCTTCTCCTTCCACAACCAAAGAAGTTATTTCACAATTCACTATTCTTCAAACTCAGATCTTTGAAGCTGTCGCTGAACTCCAAGAGATTCTTGATCTGCAAGATGCTAAGCAGAAGATTGATCGGGAAATTCGCTCAAAAGATTCAGCACTTCTTGCATTTGCCAACAAACTCAAAGATGCTGAGCGGTGTCTCGACATTCTTGTTGATGATTACTCTGATTATCGCCGCAGCACCAAGAGGTTGAAATCAGGAGATGACAGTGAAGATGATTCTTTGACATCCTCAACTGTCTCATCCCAGCTGAAGCTATCAGATATATTATCATATGCTCACCGGATAAGTTATACAACCTTTGCGCCACCAGAATTTGGAGCTGGGCAAGCTCCTTTGCGTGGTGCACTGCCACCTGCGCCACAAGAGGAGCAAATGAGAGCTTCACAGTTATATAACTTTGCTGACCTTGATGTTGGATTGCCTAAAGTTGTTGAAACGAAAGAGAAAACAATTGAGGCTATTATTGAGCCTCCACCTCCACAGCAAGTGGATACCAATTTGTCTGCAATTCAAGGGTTGCTTCCACCAAATTTTACAGTTCCGCCTGGCTGGAAGCCTGGAATGCCTGTGCAATTGCCTATTGATCTTCCACTTCCCCCACCTGGGTGGAAACCTGGGGATCCTGTGCCATTGCCACCCATGGACTCACTTCCTGCACCAAGGTTTGAGCAGCAACAAGTACCCCATCACATCCCTCAGCCTAAGCAACCTGAAGTCATTCAAGTGCAGCATGTTAATTTGGATCTTGATGGTAGTGATAGTAGCGATTACAGCAGTGATGAAGCCAGCTCCGATGATGAAGATTGAGAAAATGATGAAGCTCATTAGCTCAAACTGACTATTGTACAGGTAAAAACTTTTGTTATGTATTTGTAGGGTTAACACCGTATATTTGTCCTTGAATTATAGTCTTTACCAAAATAAGACCTAAAACTTGCACCCCAGTATATTTTAGTCTTGTGTTGTTCTTTAAAATGTGTCTTTATAATATTGACATAATATAGAATAACATTTTAGCCAACTAGGCTTCAAAGTTTTGCCATATTTCCTCCAACTCCCTTCCCGGCTTCCATTTCTACCCTTCCTCTGCAATCAGGAGTAAGACCATCCCCAACTAGTTCGCATGTTTGTCATGGTTTCACTATTTGCCACCGTTGCAGAACAAGCATTAATTTAACCAGCACCTATTTTGAAGAGGTGGCAATTGCTACAGCAGCCCCATCTTCTGTTTAAACATTTCTAGCATTTGAAAGTGTTATTCCCATTTCATTCCTTTTTGGTCTTCGAAGTCACTTTCTTTTTTTTTCCTCTCCGCAACTTGAGATCCCCACTGATGTGACCCCTAATGATCAGAATCCTCTTACTAATCCTTGTTAGTTGCTTTTTCAAGGCCCAACTTGTGAGTTTTTTTATAAACACTTTTTTTGCGTACTTTTGTGGATGCTAATCCTTTTCTAAAGATTTAACAACTTTTTGAATACATTTTTATAGATATTTCTGTTTAAGTTGTTATCTTAACTGTTGCAAAGCTTTATGAAAAGCTTACTGAGAGTGATTACCTTTTGAGAGTTTTAACTCAGAATTTGTTTTTAAGTATAGGATTTTTTCATTGCTATACTCAAATGACTGTCTTTTTTTTGGAAGTCGGCTTTTTAGAACTTTTATTTTGGAACTTTTTTCCATTCTGGGGCCCGGACATTGTCCAACTTATACGTCGTGAAACACGGTCTTTTATGATCGATGTGTATAACCTCTTTAGGCCGACTTGTGCCTCGTCGCTTTATCTTGCCGACCATTTAGGTCGGACAACTGATTTTCGTATTTTTCGAGCTTAAGTCGGCACATGTCGTAGAATAAACAATGGAATTTAAGAATACTTTATTAATGAAGAATAATTTACAAAATTCTTTTGCTACTAAGGGTGGTAAATTTTCTTCCCCCTAGCACTCGCATTGATGCCTCGTTAAAACCCCTTTAGGAAAATCCTTTTCGAAAAAAAACCATGAAGTCGAGAAAAACAGTACACCAGGGAGTGAGGTGCACCTCTAGCTATAATATCTCTTCATGTTGCATGTGTGCCATGTCCTAGGAAGCCTGGTCTCTTGCAGGTCGGACACCTTGTAGTAGCCTTTTTCGAAGACTTCAACTATCTTGAAAGGTCCTTTCCAATTGGCAGCGAGCTTCCCGTCTCCCGACTTATTTGTCTCGATGTCACTCCTTATCAGGACTAAGTCGTTTGTGGTGAAGCTTTTTCTAATGACCTTCTTATTATATCTTGCCGACATTCTTTGTTTTAGCGCAGCTTCCCTTATCCGCTCCTGTTCTCGAATTTCTGGGAGGAGCTCGAGCTCCTCTTTCTGAGCTTGTATGTTTCCTACCTTATCATAAAATCTCATCCTTGGGCTTTGTTCATTGACTTCAATGGAGATTATAGCTTCTATCCTGTATGCAAGTCGGAATGGAGTTTACCCACTTGTCAAATGAGGAGTTGTTCGATAAGCCCACAGGACTTATGGAAGTTCATCTGCCCATGCTCCCTTTGCGTCTTGTAGTCTTTTCTTTAATCTGGCTAATATGACTTTATTAGTTGCATCTGCTTACCCATTAGCTTGGGAATGCTCCACCGACGTGAACTGATGTTTGATCTTCATACTCGCCACTAAGCTCCTGAAAGTTGAGTCGGTAAACTGAATACCAATTTCTGTGGTGATGGAATGTGGTACCCCAAATCGAGTAATAATATTCCTATACAAGAATTTTTGATTTTTTTAGGCTTTGATAGTAGCTAGTGGTTCAGCTTCAATCCACTTGGTGAAGTAATCCACTCCCACGACGAGGTACTTGATTTGTCATGGGGCTTGGGAGAAAAGCCTAAGTATGTCCAGCCCCCATTTTGCAAAAGGCCATGGGGAGGTTACACTGATGAGTTCTTCGGGGGTAGCGATGTGGAAGTTAGCGTTCATCTGACACGGTGGGTATTTTTTTGACAAAGTCGGTTGCATCTTTTTGTAAGATCGGCCAAAAGAACCCGACTCATATTACTTTCCTAGCTAGTGATCGGGTTCCGAGATGATTCCCGTATATGCCATTGTGTATCTCTTCCAAGAATTCTTCAGTTCTACAAGTTGAAACACACTTTAGCAAGGGTGTTTATATCCCTCTTCTATAGAGGACATTGTGTAGCAAAGTATAGTTTTGTGCTTCCCTTTGAATTCTTTTCGCCTCATTTTATTCCTCGAGGAGGATGTCGAATTTCATATATTTGATGAGGGTAGTCATCCATCCGAGGTTCATATCGGAGATGGGTAATATGTCTGACTTATTGTCCGATTTGCTGACTGATGGCTCTTGGAGAGTCTCTTGAATCAAACTTCTATTATTTCTCCCTGGCTTTGTACTTGTCAGTTTGGAAAAGGCGTCAGCTCGACTATTAAGCTCTCTAGTTATATGTCGGAACTAAGTGTCATGAAATTGTTCGAGTTGTTCAACTATTTTTTCTACCTACCTTTTCATATTGGGGTCCATCGCTTGATATTCACCATTGATTTGAGAAGTTACTAGATGAGAATCACTAAAGACTACGACCTTTGTTGCTCCAACTTCTTTAGCAAGTTTTAAGCCTGCAATCGTACCTTCGTACTCGACCTGGTTGTTAGAAGCGAAAAATTCAAATTTTAAGGAGAGCTCTATTTGAGTCCCTTTTTCGTTGACTAAGATGATGCCTGTGCCACTTTCGACGTTATTGGAGGACCCGTCTACATATAGGCTCCAAGTTTTTGGGACTCCATCCTTGTCTTCAGTGTATTCTTCTAGAAAGTTGGTGAGATATTGGGTCTTAATGGTTATTCGAGTTTCATACTTCATGTCAAACTCGGACAACTTTATGGCCCATTATACCATCCAGCCTGCTATGTCTATTTCCTGGAGTATTTGCTTCATAGGTTGGTTAGTTCAGACTTTTATGGTGTGTGCGTGAAAGTAAGGTCGGAGTCTTCTAGAAACCAGAATTAAAGCATATGCAAACTTTTCAATTTTTTGGTACCTTAATTCTGGTCCTTGTAAGGCTTTGCTGGCAAAGTAGATGGGGTGTTGTCCATCTTCATCCTCCCATATCAGCGCTGAAGCTACCGCTTTGTCAGTAACAGCTAAGTATAAGACAAGTTCCTCCCCTATCTTCGGCCGAGTAAGGATGGGCGGTTGACTTAAATAGTTTTTGAACTCTTGAAAAGCTTCTTCACATTCTGGAGTCCATTTGAATTAGCATTCTTTTTTTAGTAGTGAAAAAAGGGGCAAGGATCTTAAAGCTGACCCTGCCAAAAATCTGGATAGCGCTGTAAGTCGGTCATTCAACTGTTGGACTTCTTTTAAGCAGGTTGGACTCCTCATATCTAAGATAGCTCTGCACTTGTCGGATAGAAGATTTGCATCTTCTATTATCATATTAAATACTTGTGAGAGATCGGATAGAAGATTTGCATCTTCCTTGGTTTTCACCAGCATGTTATCTACATATACATCCATTAATTTTCTAAGGTGAGGTGCAAACATTTTGTTCATCAATCTCTGATATGTAGCTCCTGCATTTTTTAAACCAAATGGCATAACCACGTAGCAGTTATTCGCTCTTGGAGTGATAAACAATGTCTTCTCCTTATTCGACTTGAACATTGGGATTTGATTATATCCCGAGTATGCATCCATAAAAGATAAGTATTGGTACCCTGAAGATGAATCTACTAAAGCATCAATATTGGGTAGAGAGTATGGATTCTTTGGGCAAGTTTTATTGAGGTCAGTGTAGCCAATGCACATTCTCCACTTCCCATTTTGCTTTTTTACCAGCACAACATTAACCATGATGGGTATTTTACTTCCCTTATGAACCCGGCTTCTAGCAATGTTTGAACTTATTCTTCAACCACTTGAGCTTGTTTAGGCTCGAGTTTATGCCTTTTTTGCTTGACAGGTTGTGATCCGGGGTACACAACGAGCTTATGGGCTATGAGTTCGGGATCAATTCCAGGCATATCAGATGCTTTCCAGGTGAAGAGGTCAGAATTTTCGCATAGGAGCTTAATGAGATCTTCCTTCAAATCTGTCCCTAGGTTTGCTCTTATGTTAGTGGTTTTTCAGACCTCATTCCCGATCTGCACTTCTTCCGTCTTTCTTTCAGGTTGTGGTCTTAGGTCATCTCTGCCACGAATTCCACCGGGTTCAATTGAATTGACTTCTTTACCTTTACCACGCATATTTAAGCTTTTATTGTAGCATTTTCTTGCTAATTTTTTATCCCCTTTTACAGTAGCAATCCCTTCCTGCGTTGGAAATTTTATGCAGAGGTGAAGGGTGGAGACAATAGCCCCTAGTCGGTTCAGCGTTGTCCGACCTATTAAGGCGTTGTAGGTTGAAGCTACATCAACAACAATGTAGTTGATGCTCAGGGTTTTGGATCTCATCCCTTTAGCGAAGGTAGTGTCTAGGGAAATGAGGCCCAATGGCCTGATAGGCATATCCCCTAGCCCAAAGAGGGTGTCAGGGTATGCCTTTAGTTCTGTTTCTTCCAATCCTAGTTTTTTGAAAGCAGGTTTGAATAGAATGTCAGCTGAGCTTTCTTGATATACCAAGGACCTATGAAGATTTGCATTAGCAAGTATCATGGTAATTACCACGGGGTCATCATGTCCGGGTAATATACCTTGTACATCTTCTTTTTTAAAAGAAATGGTAGGATCGGAAAATCAGGAATTTCTTTCTTCACTTGGTAGACTTCTTTTAGGTGTCTCTTTCGGAACGACTTAGTTAGTCTGCCTTCGGCAAATTCACCTACTATCATGTGCATATGTCTTTTTAGAGTTCGGGTGGGCCGATCTCTTTGGCCAGTGTCTTCGTCGTCCCTTTTCCTCTTTTTCTGACTGTCTGACCTTTCTATGAGATATTTATCCAACCGACCTTCTCTGGACAGTTTTTCTATCACATTTTTTAGGTCCTAATAGTCAATGGTAGAATGTTCGGTACTCACAATATTTAGTACGACTTCTACTCCTCTTATTTTTAATTGGACGAGGAGGGAGAAGTTTTTCGGTATGGCAAATTTTTCTATAAACATCCACAAAAAAAACTCGCAGTGGGGTGTAATTGTGGTACCTCCTCGATTTCTCCGGGTTGTATTCTTTCTCTTCTTGGGATCTTTCTCCTTTTCTCGAGCTTGATAAGGATGTGTTTGTCTGAAATTAGGTTCTCATAGCCTGGCATTTTCCTCCATATTGATGTACTTTTTGGCTCGCTCTTGTACTTCATTTAAAAAGGTCGGATGCCGCTTTGAGATAGAATGGTAGAAAGGCCCTTCTCGGAGACCATTGACTAACCCCATTTTACTGCTTCTTTGGGTAAGTTTTGGATCTCCAGGCATACCTTGTTGAATCTCTCTATGTAATCTCTGCGGGATTCTCCAGTCTCTTGTTTGACTCCTAGCAGACTAGGTGCATGTTTAACCTTGTCCTCTTGAATTGAAAATCCGGTGAGAAATTTCCTTGCAAGGTCGTTAAAGCTAGTGACTGACCTAGGTGGCAAGCTACCAAACCACTTCATGGCCGACTTGGTAAGGGTTGTTGGGAAGGCCTTGTAACGGGTCGCATTTGAGGCGTCAGCCAAATACATCCGACTCTTGAAATTACTCAAATGGTGCCTCGGATTGGTCGTTCGATCATAAATGCTCATATCGGGGCTTTTAAAGTTTCTAAGAACCTTTGTCCGCAAGATGTCTTCGATGAAAGAGTCTTTTCCTCCAAGTGGGGTGTCTTCCCCAACTGCGCGTCGGTTCCTACTTCGAAGGTCGGATTCCAGTTTTAAGAACTTTTCTTCCAATTCTCTTCGTCGTTTAATTTCTTTCCTCATATTTTTCTCTGCCTCTCTTTGTCGCTCTATCTCTTGATTGAGTTGTTCGAGTCGGCTGTGGTGTCCGTGCAGTAGTCCCATAAGTTCCGTAGAATAGGATTGATCTTCATCCTTTGGGTGGTGAATCTCATAATGAATTCTTCTACGAGGAGGGTTTTCTGAGGTGCCTTCACCATGTGGTTCTTTTGTTCTCTAAGGGGGTATCACGATGGCTTGGTCATCGTTGCCTACATTTTGGTGCTCTAGTTCTGATTCGGACATTGTATGTCCGTCTTCAAAGTGATCGTCTGCCATGGGGTGTTAACTTCCAGGTCTCTGGCAACGACGCCAATATTTCGTGGGTTACCTGAAACTGGGTTGAACTCAGACTCCGAGTGAGGCTGTGCCCGACTAATCTCGCGCCGAGGTATCGCCGTCCGAGTTCCTCGTGAGGAGGTGGGGTGTCAGTGTATTTGGATCTTAAGTATACCTGAGGGGTGTCAATGTATTTATAGGTGATGAACCAATAACTACCGTTGGAGTGGCTCCACTATTGGTGGTGGATAACCATCCCCTTTAAGTAGAGGTTGTTGAGATCTCTCATCTAGAAGTAGGTGTGAGATAATAGGCGTTAGTTATAACTCTTTTAGAGGGGAAGTAATCATTTTGTAGCATTCAGTCCGACCTCTGAAAAAGTTGATTATCCAATAGCTGTCTTCTGGGCTTTCTCTGATTTGAACCTGGCTTATATTTTAGGCCAAGATATGAATGCATGTATTTTGCAAAATTTAGAATAATTATGTAGTTTGGAGTAGCAATCTTGTTAAAAAAATTATAGTAACCTATGTTTGCTAAACTAAATTAAAGGTAATTTTTAATAAACACAAACAACAATAATTTGTGTTTAATAAATTATTTTTAAATTTAAAATAATCATAATAGATATAAATAACAAAAATTAATTGTGAATTAAAATTTGATATTAATAATTTAATTAAGAATAAATATAAATATTAATTAATATATAATTTATATTATTATCTTTTTAAATTTCAAAAAGCACAAACCAATTTTAAAAAATATCTCTTTAGATATTTTAAAAAGTATCGCTAATTTTTAAAAAAGAAGTATAGAAAGTCAATGGAGTACCTATACAATATGTATAATGGGGGTATAGAGATATTTGATTCAGTAAGATATCGGATATTTATTATCCTTGATATCCGGATGGTTATTCTGGATAATATAGATGTATTGTGTTTGAGAAATTAATAGTATTTTATTTTAGAACTTCATTTTTTAACTCATATTAAGTCAAATAAATAGCTTATTGTACACATTATACAAAAACTCTTTGACTCTCTAACGAAATTCTTTTTTAAAATTACAAATACAAATGTATAGTTCTTTTATTTCCAACATACAAAGTAATATATTTGTGTTTTATAAAATTATCAACCCCTCTTCAACAAATTTTACCGAGCTTAATATATATGCTTCGTAAACAAAGGTAACAATTATTCATATGTATCGTTATGAGATAATATTAATACTATATACGATTATATTTATGAAATTTAATTATTTAATATAAGTTTGTAAGTTGATAGTACATTACTTCTTTTTTTGATTTCATTCCTTCCAAGTTCCAACCACTCACCGTGGAGGAGCACCGCCGTGCGTGGCCACCACGCTCCGCTCTCATTCTTACAACTCAAGGCAGACGCTCCTTTCTCCCGCACTGCAAGTACCAATAATTTTTCTTTTCATAATGAATTTAATTAATCAGAAAGTACTTTAAAACCGTTAATTAAAAGTGTAAAAGTAAAAGTTTATATTTTATAATATATTTATTATTGGAAAGATATAAGAAATTCTTTATTATAAAAAATTATTATTTGTGTTATTAGTAATAAGTGTCAAAGATTTTGTTAAACAGTGTCGAAAAATATTGGTTAAAATAATAAAATTAAAAGTTTATTTTTCATCAATATATTCAATTCATAAAAAATTATATTTAATTTACTTTTTATTAAAACTTTCTTTAGGTGAAAAAAAAAACACTTGTA
>NC_029778.3:10367167-10404915 GCF_000817695.3 Arachis duranensis
TTATTCATCATGAAATTATAACCGTGAACACAATTCATTTAATTAATTTTTTATGATTATTATATTACGTGTATACTAAAATTAGTCACGAAAATTAGTCATCAGTATAAGATATATGTTAAAATATAATTATACATTAAAAATAAATTAAATCACACATGTATATATTTATAATCAAATATATTAATAACTAATTTCAGTAACTAATTTTAGAGTACGAAGGATATTTTTAATTTTTTTAATATATATTTTTCATATAATTATTTTAAAACCAATTAACTATTCAGAGTACTTGTTTAAAATATCAGTATATATTATAAGAACGTGGAGTCCTAATTTATTTTGAAAATAACAAAAAATAAAAAATTTAAAACTTTTATATTTAAAAATTAAAAAGATAATTAGGAGAATAAATTAAGATTCTTAATCACTTTTCATATTATAAAATTCTGACATCGGAAACCTATTACTGTTTTAAAAACACAAAATCTAAATAAAAGTGTATAAATTCAAGATTAAACTGATGAGCCTTTTTAATCAGAAAACGCAGCTATGTTACCTCTAATAATAGCTAATTTACACATGTTAATTATGTATTCAACGTACTATTAATAAAGATTTTGTTTTTATTTGTTATTTTCTTTATTTTTTTAAAGAAGAAAAAGTCACATGTATGCAAGATGGGTATTTTAATAATAAGAAGTAGGTTCTTGGAATGGGGTTGTTCCTCGAATAATGTGAGTATGTGGATGTGTCCCTATTCAATGGCTTCACTAGTGTGCCACCATGTGCTCAGCCACTGCACATCCATCTCCCAATTCTCTTCTTTTTTTTCTTCTCTCCAATTATTGCTTCTTCTCTCTCATTTTTATATTTTATATTACTCATCAACTCTCCATGCAACTTGCTCTACCACATCAAGCTTCTTTGACCAATCTAATTAGTTTATACATCTACCTTAGTCTTTAATGAAGAATCAATATATATATTTGGATCATTGATGAATTTTGTATAAATAATTAAAATTAATGTAATTTTCATGTGAATAATATTACATCGATAACAACTAGAAAAGAAAAATAATATAGATACATACATATTTACTCTTCTTCCTACACTTGTATATACCACATTTCTTTTTTCTTAGATTATTTTTGCAGTTTTTGATGCAGAATTTTTATTAACGAATACATATGTACTGTACATACATTAATATATATAGAGCATACTAATTAACGATGAAAAGAGGCCAAACACTCACATGGATTTTGTTAAAAAAATTGCTGGAGGGACAATAAAAAGTTAATTTAGAATTTATTTTTATTTTATAATTAGGTGTCCTTTCTAGTGTAAAAAATATTAGAGTTAATTAAATATTTTTTATAAATTAAAAAGATTTATAATTAAAAATCTAACTAGCTCTTTGACCACATGTGTTTTAAAAAAATATCTTTTTAATATTTTTTACATAAAAATGACTTAATTACAAAAGTAAAAACAATATAAAAATTTAATTAAAAATTTAGTAAAACAATAAAAATTAATAGAGTAATTAAACCTATTAAATAAGATAATTTTCAATTATTATTTCCTTAATATTAAGGTTTTGTTAATAAGTAGTATTTTAACGTTTTTGTTTCTAACAACTTTTAATTGGTTAAGAGATTTTATGTGTTATGATTAAAAAATTTCGTGTTAAAATTAAAAAATTTTTTATGTTAAAGTTAAAAAGTTTTGATATTATTTTTTTGATAAATTTTATAGAATTTAAAATTATTGTTTCTCTTTTTTTTATCATCTTTTTTTCCTTCTTCATCTTCTATTCTTGTTTTATCCTCTTAATAAAAAATTAGTATGACGGTTAAAAAAATTCAATGTCAAAATTAAAAAATATCGTATCACGATCAAAAGATTTTAGTGTTATTTTTTAATAAAATTTGAACAATTTAAAATTCTCCTTCTCTCTCCTCTTCTTCGATCTTTATTACTATTGTCATTTTATTTATCTTTTCCTTATTCTTTTACCTTCTTATAATTATTCTTATTTCATCCTAAATCAAAATAAAAAATATGAAAAAATCAAATAATTTTTTTTTGCATTAACATCATGAGAAAGAGGAGGAGGAGAAGACAAAATAAAAATACAACAATAACAATAGCAATAAAAAAACCACGATAAAGAGGAAACGCGCGAAAAAAAAGGAATAAAAAGAAGAAATACGGATTCACGTATACATCGTATGAATAATTTTTTATGAGTTTACAACCAATTTAATTGGATTTAGTTAATAAAAACATTTGGATTCTAACAGAATCGTTTCTAAAATAGTTAAATTTATGATTTTTTTTAAATTTCGTTAAAATATAGGTAAATTTATGAATATTTGCATCATCAATTGATTGCAATTATTACAAGTATTGCTCTACATTTTGTCCGATTATTTGAGTTCTTACGTTAAGTTGGCTCACCCAACAATAGTAATTTCTTATTATTATGACCTGGCTAAGAACGAAATTTTATATAGGGAATTATTATTTTTCTTTTTTTTTGGGGTTCAGGGAATTAAACTGCTACCAACACGCACTAACTAAAATAATTAAACAACTAACTAAACTGATAGCGCCACAATCATTATAATGAGCACGAGTCTAATTAATCTAATACACTAAGTAATTTAAGGGTAATTAATTATCATAAGCTTCTTAGCTATTGTCAAGTACTTCTGTACGAGTAATTATTCTCACGTGTTATCTACATGCTAATATTCTAGATTTCTGTTCTTAATTAAAAGAGATGCAAGATTAGTTAACTACTAATTAATTTTATATTGAGAAGAGTATTCTTTATTTTATTTATTTTTTTACCATGATTTTTTTTAACATTTTCTCATTGTTTTGTACTCATCAGTAGATCAGAGTGCATGCATTAACTTCTTGGGAGAACAAAATAAAGTGAACAAAAAATTATTTGTCCTTTAAATTTTTAATATTCCCTTATTTGAATAGTGCTTGTTGTTAACAGCATGGAACAAATAATGGTGTTGCCAAGATCAAACACAAAACCCCAACATAACATCATTAAATATTCTTTAGTGCCAAATAGATTGTCACGCTCATTTTGTTTTCACCTGTTCATTTTATTCTTCCAAAGTGTAAAAGATTTAAATTTAAATACATAAACTAACCCATCTGAATATTATATTAAACATTTTTTAATATTTTGTTTAATTTTATATATAATGATTTTGATGATTATATTGTACATAAAAAAGTTCTATACTACTATTTAGTTAAATTTTTGTGTTTATATTATTATATATTTTGAAATAATATATATATATATATATCATTAAATCAAATATTTAATTTTAACCAGTATAATACATTAACATATAATTGAATATTTGTATAAAATTAAAGCACATATAAAATTTATAAGAATTTTAGGAGATTAACCTTTTGTTATATTTATCTTAAATTTAAACCACTATGAACTAATTCTTTATTTGTTACTAAAAATACCGCCTCTAGCATTTTTAAAAGTTAAATCCAGTAGTACACTTATTATTGAGTCATATCTGCTAATATCAGTGGCGGATCCACGGGGACCTAAGGTGGCCATGGTCCCCCCAAATTTTTTTAAAAAAAATAGTAAATAGTAATAATTAATAATATTAAATTTTTTTATATATAATATTAAAAAAAATATAAATTATAAAATTTTATAAATTAAAAAAACTAAAAACTGCATTATGTATTAGATATTTGAATTATTGTTGCTCTTGCACTTTTCTCTCTCTTTTAGTGATTCCCAAACTTTTGGTCTTCTACTCTTCTCATTCTAATTTTCTTTCCATACCAAAACAAGACATATGAAGAAAAACCATTGAAGAGAAGTGAACAACAAAATATTAACCATTGAATGCACAACAAAGATTCAAAGAGGTATATTTCAATTTTTTTTAAGTTAATGACAATGTCAAGTATTATTTACATTATTTATTTAAAATAATTAATTTATTTTTTTTTATAATGGACAGTGTTCAAAGATTGAAGTGAGGACAAAACTCAATAGAATTATTTTTTTGTGAGACTTGGAACAAAAAATAATCAGGTAAATCAATAACTTTATTTTTGGTTATTATATATTTGTGTTTCTAAAATTATTTGTTATTGCTCAATAGGTTTAATATTTTTTTTTTAAGAAAATAATATATATGCAATTATTTTTGTTTTTTTTGTTAGATAGTTCAAGTTAAGTTAAAAATGTCAAAGATGAAAACAATTCACTCATTTAGTGAGCAAGCAACCGAGCTCCTCATACTGAGTACATCTCTAGATCCTAAAGATGCTTTCAAGTTATTCAGTGTTTGCAACATATGCAATCTTGTAAAGAATTTCTATTCTTTAGATTTTTCTGAGCAAGAAAAGATTCAATTGGATTATGAGTTACAACATTATGAACTTGATGTGGTTAAAGCTCCAGATTTTCAGAATTTGTCTACTCTTGCTGAATTGTGTCAAAAATTGACAGAGACAGGAAAATCAAATATATATCCTTTAATTGATAGATTAATTCGTCTTGTTTTGACTCTTCCTGTGACAACAGCAACAACTGAACGGGCCTTTTCAGCTATGAAGATTATTAAAACAAGGCTTCGAAACAAGATGGAAGATGAATTTTTAGCAGATTGTATGATTGTATATATTGAAAAGGAAATTGCTTCAAAATTCACTTCAGAGATGATAATTGATGATTTTAGTTCCATGAAGCATCATCGAGCAAGTTTAAAAATATCAAAATCTTAAAGTATGTAGTTGAACATTGACTTTTATATAATATAATATAATTACTTTTTTGATATATATGCTACAAATCATATTTTATTAATTTTTTGTTATATTTTATATTTAATTGCCCCCCTCTTATGAAATTTCTGGTTCCGCCACTGTCTGCTATATGCTAATATGGAAAGAATGAAAACAAAACAACAATGATTAATATATATTTAAGAGAAAATGCCAAGCCACCACTACCAGAAACAATTAATTATAAAGTATACTAATAAAATAAAGACATTCTTAAACAAGTACTTTGAATTATTATAGCCCACACACCATATAAAATATGAATATAAATTATTATTAATTAAATATTAAAAAAAATATTTACTAATCATATAATATATTATTATTATTATTATTATTAAAAAAAAATTTTACTCATCTTCTCTCAAAGATGTTAAAATAATACTCTCGTCCTCTTTATTTGTAAAATATACACTCTTCTTTAATCATAAAATACAAAATTTTTGATAAAGATTATTTTTGTAAAATATACTTTATTTTTTTTAAAAAAAAAGAACAAAATTAATGTTAATTAACACAAAATTTTAAATAAATTAAAAAAAAGATATTTTAAAAATTTTAAATGAATTTAAAAAAAAGATTTTTTAAAGATTTCAATTATTATTATGGTGTCCTTTGGTGGCACTGTGGGGATGGGGCAGGTGTTGAAAGAGAAAGTGACTCCATCTTCATATGAGAACAAATAAATAAAAACACATACGACGCTTGAATAGAAAAAGAAAAAGGGGGAAAGAAAACAAACTTTGAATATTTAAAAATAAAATAAAATTATGATGAATATAATTGGTGTTGGCACACCAGCTACCACCAAATAATTTTTCCTAAAATGGAAAGATTCTTTTTTTCAAATGATGCTTTGGGAAAAAGTCAGCCAATGTGATTTGGGGTTTCAACTCTCAAGTTTGAGTCCTCATTTGAGTTACAAGTCTTTGAGTTTTGTGTGAACCTACAACTCATCACTCATCATGTGCGAGCGTGCAAATCCAGCCAGACAAGGATCTCATTATGTGAATATAAAACTACTTTGGAACAAATTAAAGAAAAAAAAAAAGAAAGAAAATTGTTGAAAAATTAAATATGATTCCCCAAAGTCTAATTGCTTCCTTGCAAATGAACCCTAAATAATTCAGTTCCTTCTAGTCGTCCTTACTATCATATCAAATAATAGCCAGATAAGAATTGGGTTAATTAATAAAGATGTATTTGATTTGTATGTTTATTTTCAATATTTTTTATTTTTTATTTTTTTTTATATTATAAAAAATAAAAAAATACTGAAAATAAAGCAAAAAATAAAAACATAAATCTAACTCGCCAATTTTTTTTTTCAAGTATAGAAAGGCCTATTGGTGTTGATGTTGATATTAGATAATAAATTTGTCAGCATATAAAATTCAACTCAACAATTCTATAGCAACTTAATTTAAAAATTTTCTATAATTTTTATAGCTAATATATTTTCAACCATTAAGTGCCACTATAATCTGTCATATTTTCACTTTATTATGTTTTCAATTAATCTGCAATCTCTGTCTTGTTCAAAAAACTTCCTATTTTCTTCTAAAGTATTGCTTTCAATTATACTTGCAAATAGATACCTAATTGTCTAATTATTATAAGAGTTTAAATTTGATGTAGTGACAGTGTAAAATATTTTACACAATAATTATATAATTATATCTGCTTTTTTATGACCATTTACATAGTCAATGAAAATAATAGTTATTTTTTATAATGTGTCGTTACATAATTAGATACACGTGTAAATTAAAGTTGCTTTATACTAATAATACATTAAAATTAAATTTTTATTATAAATTAAATGATTTGTGTAAACTTCAGAATAAGTAACCTTATTAATTCTATTGCATAAAGATTAAACTTAAATAGATATAATAATAACTGAACTTCTAGGGCAACAACAAGCAAAGCAAAGCAAAGAGTTCAAAATTAAACAGAAATATTTGATAACAAAAAAAATTAAAATTTATTTTATTTAATATTAATTAATTATTACTTGTTATTTTTTTTTTTGTCTTCCTAATTAAAATCCTTTCAATTTTGAATGAGTAATTGCATATATAGCAAAAAATATTATTCAGAAAGAGCTAGAAAGATGAGAATACAAAAAACAATACAACATATATATAATGAAAAAGAAAAGAGTGAAGACATTTGAACTAGTCTTATTTAGTCACATCTATCTTCACCTTTTAACACTCCATTAAAACCTTGTTATATTAGCCTTGGTGGTTCCTTTGTTTTTGGCATCTCTATCTATATAATTTTCTTCATAACTATTGTAGTATTCTCATCAACACTTGGGAAGATCACTTGGAGGTGGTAACAAAGATTCATTTGGTCCTTTTCCATTATCCACAACAAATGCCATTTTCAGTCCCCATGTTGTATGTATTTCCAAATGGCAATGCATAAACCAGACACCTAAAATGAAAAAAAAAAAGAAAAAATCATGTATTGTTTAGAAAAAGGTAGTTGTTATCCAAATAAATCATTATATATTTTTTTAATTTAATTTTGACATATGATAAAATCTTTTATATATACAACTATTTAATCGTATAATATCATTTAAATATCAATATTATTTTCTATTGTTTTTCAATTTAATTTTGATATAAAATCTTTCATATATTCATGTAATCATATAATATCATTTAAATATCACTATTCAACTCTAATATATTAGCAAATTTGTAATTATATTATTTGTATGACTTATGAGACTCTTTTACATTAACATAAAAAAAAAAGTAGGTTGAAATTATTTTTGTTGTTCTTATAATAAAATATGTAAATTTTCGTTGTTGTTTCTGTATTTTGTTTTTAAACCTAGAAAATTTACGAAATTTGATTTTAGTCCTACTATTTGTTTATTACGTTAAATGTTAACGTGACAAATTAAATACTAACGAGCCATGTATTTTGTCACACGCTAGTGTTTAATGAAACAACCTAATGGCTTAAACTAAAGTTTAAAATATTACATTTTATATCCATCAAGTGATCAAAACTAGAGTGTTTGAGAATTAACAATTTTAATCATAAAATAATGTAAACTAATTTTGCATTCATTAAAAATGGAATAATTTAACAAAATTATCGAAAATAGATAATTTATTAGATAGTTTTGTCAAACACTTTGTATAATTTTATCCAAAATCTCAAAATTTGATGGTATCAAATTAATTTATATTTTTCATAGTTAAAATTATTAGCACTTTAATTTTTCAAGGTAAAATATAGTAGTTTATTTCGAAGCAGAAATTTACATGTAGTTTTTTTTGTGCGAAACCGATGATTAAAAATTGTTAGACGAGAATTTAGTTAAGGTGAAAATTCAGGTACAGTTGACTTCACGTGAAGTTGATAGCTGAGAGTCGTTAGATGAAAATTTAGTCAAATACTCAAATCAATTAAATCATCTAACGGTTCTCAATTATCAATTTCACGTGAAGTCGATTGTACTTAAATTTTCACCTTTAGTTAAATATATTAAATCGTCTAATAATTTTCGATTATTAATTTCACATAAAAATAACTGTAAGTGAATTTTCATTTTATTACGTAATAGTTCCTATTATATTTTACCTGGATTATCAGCTCTGAACCTTATGGCAACCCAGCCTCCAAAGGGAACACCAACCGTGTTTCTCTCCACAGGATCCACAAGATTAAACTTCTGAGTATCTTTATTAGGGTTGAAATTCCCTTTCCCCTTTCCAACCACAAAGAAATTGAATCCATGGAGATGAATTGGATGATTCTCAGGTGTTATCATCCCAGTATCTTGCAACACTAACTGAATCGTAGAGTTGTAACCAACCCTATAAACTCTGGTCCCTTTTGTGGTTCTCAAATTCGTTACTTGTGACCCTGTGAAGTTAAACAGTGCTGGAGGATTTGCTGAAAAATCATCTGTGAAAACTCCTTTGATGTTGAAGAACTTTGCTTGAAGAAGAGAAATCTTTGGCATCACGAAAGTCACGTTGTTGATGTCTGCTACCAATCTGGTTCCGTTTACGCAGGTGGCGCAAGGTGCGTTGCCGAGGCCGACGGTGAACAGCAGGTTATGGTCAACCTTTAAAGGGACTCTCGCCGGATATTCTTTAGAGTTTAAGCTTCTTAGAGATTCTGTAAAAGCGGTGGAAACCGCCGTGGCATTTGTCGGAGGTAAGGAAGTCAGTGTTGTGACGGTTGAGGCAAGGGTACCTGTACAAATTATTAGAGATATAATTATTTGTAGGTGGAAACTCAGGTGCAGTCGACTTCACGTAAAGTTGATAGTCGACTTCATCTAACAGCTTTCAGCTATCAACTTCACGTAAAGTCAACTGCACGGCTGCACCTGAATTTCCACCTTATTCGTATGAATGATAACAATGTTAAAAATTTAAAAAGGACAGAGATTTTGTTAGGGTAATTATGATTATAGATTTAGTTGGATGGATTGATGAATTTCAAGTGAGAATTATAATTGTTAATTTATGATTTTGAGGAACAAGAAGGACTATTGAGCACCAACAACTAGCTATTTTGGATTATTAATATCTAACGTAATCGTAAGAGAAAGTTAAGATATAATAATTCATGTTATATATTCTTTATAAATTTGTATATAAATTCTACATAATATGAATGTAAATTATAATGGTTCAAACTTCAAATTGTATACATGTAGAGAGAAGTTGATAAAATGATTAGTTTAGTGTAATAGTCCACTATTGACTGAAACTTACAAATTATTAATGTGTATATGTGCATGCATGTGAGTAAAATACTTGATAGAAAATATCAAAAGTTTAGTATATATATTGATTAATGAAAATTAAAAACTAAAATACCTTGGTAATGTAACGTGGCAGTGGCGGTTCTGTTGTCAACGGGAATGGGGGCGTCCATAAAAGGAGAGGCTGCAAGTAAGAAATTGCCGATTTTGTGGTTGGCTTTTAGAAGAACATTTGTGGTCTGACCGGGTGCTATGACAATAGTGTTTGTGTTGAATGGTTTTATGTATGTGGCATCAACCTCAACCACTGTGAATTTGTGCCCTGCTACTTTGAAGAAGAGCTCTTCATTAAGCGCACCATTTATGATTCTTAGCAAATAGCTCTCTCCTGCTTTCACTTTCACTGTTAACCCTGCTGCCCAACAAATAAATGAGCCTCAGACATAGCCTTTACATTTTACTGAATTATCTTATTCCCATATGAAACATATTTTAAATATCCTATTTATTGATATTTTTTTGATATGTATATTTTTTATGTCAAACAATATTTTAATAAAAAATATTTTTTTCGAGTACGTTTGGCCAAATTTAAATTCTATTGGTGTTAGCATGTTTAACTTTATTTTAAAGGAAAAGTATGAGGAGTTAGTGGAATATTTGTACAATGTGTATAATGGAGGTTTATAGAATATTAGAGATATAATCATTAGTGTTATTTTTTTTCATTAGCTGAAACTTTTGGGATGAGTGGTATCATGACATGGTATTAGAGACTTAAATCCGAAAGGTCAAGAGTTCGATCATTGGTAAATCCCAAAATCAGTTTAAGCTTCTAATACTTGGATGATTATTCTACATAGTATGGATGATGTTCATTTCGTAACTCAATAGTTCATTGTTTTCCTAGCGGGATCCTATTTTAAATATATATTATTGAAATTAATTTTAAAATAATATTAATTATTAAAAAAATATTTTAAATATTTTATATAATTAAACAAAACATTAAAAATAATTAAAAAATTAATTTATATTTTGATATCAAATAAATATCAAAATATCTTATATTTCATATATATATTATGTCTCTATATTTAATAAAAATTTAAAATTTGTGTGTCCTGTATTATGTCGTATCTCGTATCCATATCAGTATTCGTATATTATATTTATGTTATAATCCTAATACAATTTTTTTTATTTTAATTTTGATATATTCACAACAAAAATGTAAATATTTTATATAATTATTTAATTATATCTATTATTTTTAAATGACTATTTATATAATTAATATAAAAAATAATTATTTTTATTAAAATATTATTATATAATTGAATATATATATAAAATAGTGCATTAAAATTAAATTTAATTATTATACTGCTATAGTTATTTTAAGCCACATTAACTTGGTCTAGGCCATGGTACTTGGTTTTCATTACCTTTTGAAGAACAACCTTGGATAGGTCCTACGTGGCCATTGATTGTATGTGCATCAGAAACATTTGGTGCTAATCCTGATTTCAAAGCTTCATTTATGATAGCCTCTGTATCTGATTTCCACCATTCACCTAAACAAATAAAGTATTTCGGTAAACTATAAAAACTCATTCTCTATTCTATTTAATTTGACTTATATGTTCAAAGGAAAATTTTGATTTTGATTTTATTTTCTCTCATTCTTGACCATACAACCAGAGAAAATGTAATACTTAGATATAATAATTAAAAGTTTAATTACTTTATAAATCCTTATAGTTTTAATCCATTTTTAATTAAGTTGCTATAATTTAAACATTTATAATACAAAAACTTACACTATATAATAATTTTTAATCAGATCGTTATAATTTAATATATTTTTAATTTAATCCCTAAAATTTAATTTTTTTTAATCAAAACTCTATAATTAAAGTACCATATATTTAGAAAAAATTGACATGGTATAGGAATTTGATTAGAAATGTTTAAATTATATGATTGAAAACTTTTGTATAATAATATAAAGACTCGAATACAAGATTTCAAATTATAAAGATAAAAAAATCTAAATATTAATTAAACCTTATAAAATATTCAAAAGGATAAAGTATATTTTTTATTTTTGAATTTTGTCAAAAATTTAAAAATATTTTTAAATTTTATTTTATTTTAATTTTGTTCTTAAAATTTTTAATTTATATCAAATATATCCCTGACAACTAATTTTTTAAAAAATTTAGGATTAATCCAGCAATAATGTATAACAACTATATCTGATTCACTTGTATTAAAGGTTGTTCTTGTAAAATTATTATTAAATTAATTTTAAATTTTTTAAAAAATTATCTGTTAAAAGTATATTTAATACAAATAAAATTTTTTTAGGACAAAACTAAAATAAAATAAAAGTTAAAAATATTTTTAAAATTTCTAACAAACTTTAAAACAACAAATATACCTTATTCTGCTATTAAACTTACTCAATATGATAACTTGTTCCCTATTAGGTTTGGGAAATGGGTAAGGAACTCCAAGCTTGGGCAAGATAACAAGGGCACCATGAACGGTGGCCCTAAGCCATAGGATATGTGAATGCCACCATAGTGTGCCTCTCTGGCCTGTGAGTGTGAAGTTATAAACATAGGCTTGGCCCGGTTCAATTGGGCATTGAGTGATGTATGCTGGCCCATCAGCCCAACCTGTTCTCAGTTGTTTCACCCCATGCCTGTCCAATTTTCATTTATCAATTTTTTTTACTTTTAATTTTGTCCTTTTTTTTATTTTTGTTTCTAATATTAATTTGTTTTTTTAGGTAGCGTTTATTTTGAAATACTGAAATTGGAAAATTGAAACTCAGTATTATATTTATTGGTTTAGAGACTGATATTAAAATTTTTGTCTCTATTTTAATCTCTATCTCTTAGTTTCTATTTCTCAATCTCAGTTTTTTTGTCTCTGTTTCTCTACCAAACACTACTTTAAATACTAACTAGTATGTTAAATATTGCCATAAATTTTTATATCAATAAGTCCCTTCAACATTTAACAAAAGAGTACAACTAAAGAACTAACTGTTTATCAAATCAATGTCAGTTAACAGTTATTTTTTTTAAATTTTATTTTTAACTCATATTAATATTTAAATGAATATTTTATAATAAAAAAATATCCAAAATTCTACTAAAAAGAATATTCAAAAATGAAATAGAATATTCAAAGTTAGTGGTGATTTTGTTGAAAGCCATGAGAGAGATGAATAATATGAATCTGAAATTGAAATGAGATCTTAATAAGTATGGATAAAAAAATATTAGTAAAAAAAAGTTATTTAAAAAAATTAATAATAAAGAAATAGCACCCTGTACTTTTTCTTAACAAAATAAATTTTATTAACCGAAAAAAAAATTTAAGATTAAAATCACAAAAAATACAAAATCAACAATTATATATTTTATCAAAATCAAAATCTTATTTAATCCTTGTTAAATAAAAAAAACTAGAATAAAAAAGTAGTAGAAAAAAGAAGGATATTATTTAGAATGATAAAAAAAAACACTATAACACTAATTAGTACTTACCAATGGATGCTAAGATTGTATTTGACATGGTTGACCACCTTAACAAGAACAGTGTCATCTTCCCTGGCATATATGGTGGGACCTGGGAACTTTCCGTTTACAGTCACAATAGGCTTTGTTGAGCACAACTTTGTAGCATTCTTCATAACCACCTATTACACATTTCATTAACCAATTAATTAATCAAAAATGATAGGGAGCCAGCTGTTTTTAGTAATTTTGATTATTATTTATTCAATATAAATATTAAATTATTTTTAATAAATAAATATTATTAATTTATGCATGTAAATTTTTAAAAATATAAGTGTAAATTGTATTAATTCATGTATACAGATCTTAATAAATATAGATTTAAATAATATTTTTTTATATGCAAATACCTGCAAATATTGGTATAAATCATTGCTAATTAAATATTAACCTAAAATAATAATATTTACTGGTCACATATTATTAGTGTTAATTAATTTCCATCATATAGGAATATGAAGAGTTATTTCTTCAAAAATAATAACAAAAATGTATAACTAACTAACTAACTGCAGCATGCATGTACCAAATTTTTTAAGTTCCTTGCCTTGCTCAACAATTTCACCATCACTTGGCTGTTTAATTTCGTCAAGGCACACATGTTTTTGGTAAGGCCCAATGTATATATATATGCAACATGCCCAATTGAACAAATTGTATGTTTGATTAATTAACCAAAATATTATATACATAAAACATTATAACAGTGAATCATTTTTCACCCCTTTGGAATCAAATGTTATATATTCCTATCTAACTAGGTACTTTCCTATTTTCAACTTTGTGTTTTATTGAAGCTATAAAACAACTGAATTAAGAAAAGAAGTTATGATTAAGCAAAAGGAAGCTTACCGCCCCTAAAGAAGTTATATCTTATATCACTACTTTTTGTTGATGTATTTAGAAACAGGGGCTATCATTGATGGGTCAAGACTCTCAAGGGATATGCATTTAAAGCCTTAATTTATTTTTTTAATTATTCTTTTAATATTTAAATAGATAAAAATTTAAATACATATTACTTTTTGAAAACATAAAAAATAACAAAATTTAAAACTTTTTTATTTAGAAATTAAGAGAATAAATTAAGATTCTTTATCACTTTTTATATTTAAAATATAATATAAAATGATAGATATATAATTCAATGATTGACATAGGAAAAAAAAAAAAACAAAATGCTTTAAGACATTGACATGGATAATTACTAGTATGATAATGGGAAGTTGAGTAATAAAAGGATTTATTAGTTTGTTATTTTTTATAAACAAGAAAAGTATTTGTTACAATGACAGCGGTCAAATCTTTTTACCCATAATGTGTGTATATATATATTTGCATGCATACAAAAAAATTATTATTAGATTAATTACTAAAGTGGTAATAATAATAATTGAAAGAGTAAAATGACAAATAAATTTCTGATAATTTATATTTTAGACAAACTAATCTTTAAAAAAAAAGTGATAACAAAATCTTTTTGGATAGAAAATGCAGACACAATATCTTTAAATTAGTCCCTATAATCAGGATAAAAAATTTTAATTCGAACTAACTTATCTACATTTATTATCCTAAAAGACATCGTTAATACTTTTTTTTTGAAGACTAATTTATTCGAAATATAAATCTTCAATAATTTGTTTCTCACTTTATTCTAAATCAAAACTAAAATCTATTCAAATAAGTGGAAATGCAATGTAGCTACCTACATTGAACTTGTAGTGGCGGACCATGGCTTCCACTGATGATAGTGGAAGCATGCAAATCGCTAGAAGTAGCATGGTTCGAATTCCGAATGCCACCGCCGCCGCCGCCGCCATAGCCGCCCCCTTTTGAGAGTAATAATAATCTACAAGTACTTTAGATTCCAAATTCTTTGGTAGCTATGTATATTTTGATATGTTCTTCCCTAGAATATAATGCAATGCAAGACTAAAACATGAAGGACAACCTTATATAAAGGTGTACACATATTCATACACATTGCTACAATGTCCTTTTAATTAGTTGGTTGAAGGAATACTTAAGAGGTAAGTTGTATATACATTGTAAAGTATAAATTAATCCAAAACAACAAAACCCAAAAGATGAGGACCATAAAATTTCTGTTATATTTTTTACTTGTGTATCACATAAAGTAGTTATATCCATCAAACTAGGACACTTTTTGAAGCTAAGCTAGTTGTATATGTGTGTATGTGTTTTGGGGTTATGATATGTGTCTATTTTCTTTTTCTTTGGTCCACCTTTATATATGGTAAAGTACAACGATCTTCAAGCCACCAATATACGATATTATCCATTATTATATTGGTGAAATAATTAATGTATATGTATATTGAAGGACTAAAATATTTTGTAGCAAAAAAAAATATTAATAAAAAAAAACCAGAACTTATTTTATTTAACTTTTATTAATTATTGTCATTCTGGCTGTATTTTTTTGTTTTCCTAACATGGTACATTATATATACATGTATTTATAGCTATGAAAAACATTGCCATTAGAACGTTATTAATTAGTTGTTTATAATTAATCAATTTAAATTAGTCGAATTATTAATTTATTTAATTTGTTCACTTAAGCATATATCGGATGTTTAAATTCCATTTTATTTATGCAGTTATTTATTGGCAAACAAAAAACTCCTGAATAAAATTCAGATTTAAGGCAGATTAATCTTTAACCTAAAAATTAATAAATAATTTGCCCTATTAGCTTAGTGAAAAGAGATAGAGATACTATTTATTGTGTACTCTTAGAGTGCTACCTATGTTTATACTCATTGTAATTTGCAACCAAACCATATATTTGATAATAATTATATTGAATATCTTAATGGCTTAATTTTAAAATTTAATACAATGGGAAAATATTGAGAATTAATTTTTAGTTGCCTGACATTACTCAATTTTAGTATTTAAGTATATAATTTAGAATTTAAGATTTAAAATCTATAATTCAACACCTAGATTACTCTAATAATCTCCATAGAGAAAACAAAAGACAAATTAAAAAAGACTTCTTTAATATGGAATTAATTCACGACATACAGATCGTGCGTCAATAGTTAAAAGTTAAAACAATAACTCTTTATTATAAAAAAAAATTAAAAAGCAATATAAATATTTGTACATTATGAGAAAGAAACGTAGTTAACAAGTTGATTATTGTTATGGCTTTGCCGTTGAAGAAGTGCATGTGCATTAATGCACTAATATAGTATGCGACACATACATGCGACAATAGTATCAGGATGTTAATAACCCAACATAAGTTTTTGTTTGGTGAACTATGGTTTTCAACAACTGTTGAGATAATGAGATATAATAAATAGAGTTGGCACTTATCTGTGGCAACGGCACACACATATATATATAATAATTACATCAAACAAGTTCCTTCCTGAAAGCTAAAGTTTCTTCACGTTGACCACTATTTATAATTTTATATACATGTCGCTATTATTAAAAATATATATTATTTGTTATTTTTTCACGTTTACAAATATTTAACCTCTGTCGTTTTTGAGTCCAACATACTCATTTATCTCAGTTTTACCCTCTCCCAAAATGCTACTCCTATATGTAATGGTTGACAAAAACTATTGTTACGTCACAAGGCTATGAATTTTCACCACGTGAATAATGTCCTCTGTTCTTCTTGGTTATCTTATCATATCTGCAATGTTCTGAAAACCGGTTCGAACCGGCCGGTCGAACCGGGAACCGGACGCTGAAACGATTCAATCAATAAAGAAAACCGCAAAATTTGTTAACCGGTATTGAACCGACGAACCGGCCGGTTACCGGTCGGTCGAACCGAACCGGGACCCGGCCGTTTTTTTTAGCTGGCAGCAAAACGGCAGCGTTTTGCAGTGTGGGAACCCTAATTGCTAATTTCCCTTTTCTCCTTCGTCACTTCGTGTTCGTGGCACCGTCGCCCTCAGCACCGTGGCCCTCAGCACCGTGGCCCTCAGCAGCGTCGCCCTCAGCACCGTGGCCCTCAGCAGCGTCGCCCTCAGCAGCGTCGCCCTCAGCCACTTCGCCGTCAGCGTCTGCCTCTTGAGAGAAAGCAACAGAGAAGCGTCAGCAGCGTTGAAGAACTGAAGTCCTCATTTCCACGACCCACTCACGCCCTCACCGCCGTCGCACTCACGCCCTCAGCCACTTCGCATGTCACCGCTGTCGCACTCTGCCTCTGAGAAAGCAGTAGAGAAGCGTTGAAGCGTTGAAGCGTTGAAGCGTTGTCCTTCAAGCTCTGAGAGAAAGCAACAGAGTTCCTCATTTCCAGGTAATTTTTAATTAGGTTATGAACATGATTTTGTGATGCAATCCCATTCTGATGAAACTGTGCTCTGATGCAATCCGATTCTGATGAAACTGTGCTCTGAAAACTGAAACTGTTATGAGTTTATTTTGTGATTTCATTGATTCTGAATTTCTGATGAACTGAACTGATGAACTGAACTCTGATTTTGATTCTGAAACTGTTCTGAATTTATTTTTTTATTTCATTGATTCTGCTGAACTGAACTGATGAACTGAACTGATGAACTGAACTCTAATTTTGATTCTGAAACTGTTCTGAATTTATTTTTTGATTTTATTGATTCTGATGAACTGAACTCTGATGAACTGAATTCTAATTTTGTAAACAAAAAATTTTATTGAACCTGAGATGTTGTACTTGTTTAGTTGTTACTTGTTTGTAACTTTGTATACTCTAATATTTGAACCTGATATCTCGTACAATCTCATCCTAGGTTGTTTTTGGGATGGGTTGGGAACCCAAGATTCCACTGAGATTTTGCAAGATTAACTACTCTGTATGTTATATGGCAAAACTAGTTCAAGAATGTTACCAAATCTACAATATATAATGTCACACACAAAATATGTCAAAATTCAAAAATAGCTTGTTTTAAAACATTAGAAATGTTGTATATGTTTAAGCATCCCGGCAGTGCAATTGTGAAATATGATATAAATTCTAAAAAGAAAAATAAGAGTCTCACATAATACCAGAGTTAATATTAGGAAACTTTATTCAGATATTGAAGCAGTACAAAACCAGCTGTCTGCAATGTCTCCATAAAAAATGGAACAGAAAATTCAACGAGGGAAATAAGAGGAATTCACAGTTTTCCACCAAAAGAACTTGTGACAATTTCATTTCCCTGCATTAAAAGAAAAGAAATAATATATGAATGAATGCAGAAAATGTGAACATAAGAAAAATGCATAGAGATTCCAACTCAAAGTAGGAGCTTTCTTCATCGAGGAAAGTATATTTGCACCCTTGGTGGTCCAAGATTCTTTATAAATTTTATCCATTAAAAATTTAATTGATGGGTGAGATTAAAGCATTTTTATTATATAAAAGTAACTTTATAAAACATACTTAATGTTCAAAGAATACATTTAACTTTGTAATATCTATTTTATCCTTCTCCTTCACTACCCCTTGACTTCCCTCTTCCCCTCGTCATGTCTATATTGGCAAACTCATCTTCTTACCTTGTCCCTAGATTCCGCCCCCTCCTCCTCCCACCTTTTTCTTCTTCTAAAATCTTCCCTCAAAGAGAAAGAATCAAAAGAAAAAAGTTAAAAAAAAAACTAAAGAAACCTTGCATTCTAAGACAATACCATATCCCAACAAGCGACACAAGCAAGAAATAAAAAATATACTTTTTGTTACGATGACTCCTCCCTCGACCCCAGTTAATATTTTGTTCTGAGTTACACCTATTGATGCTTTAATTGATAACATACAAGACCCGTTTTGGATCTAAGTTGGTCTGCATCATTGTATATAACTAGCACTCTAGCAGCCATGGAGATATAGTCATAACATGGATATTTTGCTCAATGTAGTTGCCTCTTCAAGGATCTTCCTAAGAAGTCCAAGGTTATTAATGTTCCAAGGTGCATAAAGTGGGATGGGATAAAATGGAAGAAGAAAGGACAAAAAAAAGAGTCATTTTTTGCTATAATTTTATATACTTTTATAAAAAGCACCAAGATCCCCATGTTAGATTTTGACATCTAAGTCAGAACCTCTCAAAGTAAACCCCTCTCTCCAAACTTTTAGGTGAAGAAACCAGCTAGGTGAAAAGGATAAGCCGGCAGCTAAAATGGCAATACAGGAGAGGCAGCTTCACGTTCCAGAAATATAACAAATAGCATAGCATGTCTATACAACAATGCATGCTTTACAGAAAGTTTGATAGTCCATGTACCATAGTAAACTGCAAATGAGCTAAGAGCAGCATCTTAAGGCTCAACCATTCACTCATTAAACAGAAATCATAAATGAAGTACCATTCGATACGCAACACTTTATGTGCATCTACCTAACAATTTGAACCATTGGCATAAAAAGTCGCATAACATTACCCCTTCAATTCTAATTCTACCTTAAAAATGGTTTAACCCAAATTCTATAGCAACACAAATGCAGAATGTTTATTAAAACATGGCAGTGTGGAAGTGATGAGAATTCATGGTGGGATACCTGAGAATTGTTGGAGGGCATCGTCGTAGGGGTCTCGGCGTCCTTGGACCTGGCTGATCTGGGCATCCCAAGCAAGCTGAGAGTTATGGCGCTCGAAGGTCCAAAAGCCATAGGGCCTCATTGGGAGACTCCACATCTCCTTGGTCTTGGCGCACCTGTCTTTCACGGCATATACATGCTCCCTGAACTTCTTATCCCTTTCCTCTGGATCCTCCATCATCTTCAGTACCAAGTGCCTCGCAAATTCCATTATGAATCCCATCTCTGTTCTCTTCTATTCTCTTTATATACACTATCACCACCACCAACAATAACAACAACAAAACAATCAACAACAATCTCCTCATAAACCCTAACCTACTATGCAAATATGGAATAATCAATTCAATTGAATGTCAAACCAAATATAATCCACAAAGTAATTAGAAATTTCGCATAATCTATCTACATATTCTAGAATTGATTAAATGAAATAAGAGACATCGTCACAATCATTTAAAACAAGTATGTCTGCAGAAAAAAAAAAACTTAGAGAAATATTTGATCGCAATCAATAATATTATGTAGCTTCAGATTTGGGACTCGAAGAACTGAAGGAATAAACAGGACCAGCGAAGAACCTCAACGTAATCAGAACAAGAAACTAGATCCGTCGATGGTGATTGAACTGGCTCTAAAATTGCTCGACTGAATGTTAGTGTTAGTTTTTTGTTTTTGGCTTGAGCAAGATAGGATTCTCTTTCTCTCTCTCTCTCTTTTTCCCAGTTCCAGGGTTCTTGAAAAAATTATCATTTTTATTATTAAAAAATATTTAAATACAAAAATTTAATTAAATAATTATATAAAATTCTTTATAATGTAATTTATTATTCAAATTATTTTAAAAAATAGACATTATAATTTTTATTTTGATAGTATTTTTATTCATAAATTTAAATAAACACATAATATAAACAGTGAGGTATAAAATAACATAATCAAAATAGAAATAATAGCATTATTGCCCTTATTTTACATTATTTCCATTTAATCGCTTAAATTTTATTTAAATTTTAAATGTTTGATGTTTGATTATATGATACTAAAGTAATGACAATCGATTTGTGGTCTTTATCCTGAATTTGTGTTTTATGTCTTTCGTAATTGTAAAGTCGCGTACGAGACGTGAAAGAGTATAGATAATTTATTGAGTAAAATTCTTTATTAATGGCTATCAACTCAATTCCACCATCAAGGTGTTTTTTGACCCTTGATCTTTGTTTGCACAATGAATATTCTCTTATTTCAGTGGAACAAGTTCATCTTTAAGATTGACTACTCTATACAAAAAAATTCTATTTGTTGAACAACTTTTCATCTAGTTAAAGACTATCATTTTGTACAATCTGAACTTTCTCTAACCAAGAGTAAAATTGGTTCCTTTTTAGAGAAATAAATCACATGGATGCTCCTACTTCCAATGGTATCATAAGGAATTATGATGGTTGGCATGTTTTAGTGCTAAGTTGGGTACTTACTCTATTACTCAAGGTGAACTATGGGAAATTTTTCTTAGATTGGATTTGACTACCAATCATAATATTTTTAATCCAAGTATTGAGGTGGATTTAAAGATGGCTGCAAAATTTTGTTGGGAGAATAATGCTAATTTCCATTATGCTAAATCTATTATTGGCTTATTGCTGTGATCTATTTCAGATGTCATAAGTTTATCGCTTGAAAAATTCATCATGAATTGGAAGTAGATGCTTGTGTTGATCGACTAAGGCACAGGGTTATAATCTGCTGTTGGGATGCTATTTTTTTTAATTTATCTTCTGCTATTTCTTTTTATTTTATGGCATACGCCATTGATACTTCTTTTTTTAAGAATTGTTTCGATATAGTTTTCTTGGGCTTTAGCCCCGCTTTTTATAATAAAAAAAATTTATCATTAAATATAAAAGTTGCTAAATCAATAACAAAAAATTTAAAGGATTCTAAAAATCGGTTCGAATTGGTCGGTTGAATTGCAATCCGATAAAAAATATAGTTCGGATTAAAGCCAAAATTGGGAATTAAAAAATCAGCGTTGAACTGTCGAATCGAATCGAAATTCGGTCGATTTTTTGAATTTTAATAAATTATATTATTGTTCATCTCAAATAATAAATTACAAAATAATTCAATTATAATTAAGATAATGATTAATTAAATTTAATACATTATAAAATATAATTTACATGTTATTTTAAAAGAAGTTGAATAGTATTTATTATATATATATATATAAATATAAGTAAATTATAATTATGTTTTAATGTGTTTGTTTATATTTTATTATAAAATGATTATTTTTGTTGAATTACAGTCAAGGTTCTGAAAACCGGTTCGAACCGGACGGTCGAATCGGTCGAACCGCAAACCGCTATCAATTACGGTTCGGACAGAAGGTAAAACCGGCAAATTTGAAAACCGTCGTTGGATCGTTGAACTGGCCGGGAACCGGTCGGTCGTACCGAACCGTGATCCGACCGGTTTTTTAATCTTACCAAAAACGCTGCGTTTCGCTGTGCAGGATGGCAACCCTAAGTTCCCTAACCCCCTTCCTTCTAGTCTCCAGCCTCCACAACGCGAAGCAGCAGTCCAGAGTCCAGATTCTCTCAACCTCATCGAAGCCGCTGGCGCATGTCCGTCCAGCCACCGCCACCGTCCCAACTTCGAGCTTCGAAGGCAACGGCGCAACGTTCGTCCAGCCACCGCCGTTTGAGCTTCGAAAATCGAAGCCACCGTCGCCGGTCTCACCTCTTGCCTCCGTCGTGCAGTCACTTCCCGCCGATGGCAGCTCTATTCCACACGACCACGTCGGCCACCTTCCCCGAATCAAGAATCATTCGTGCATCGTGCACCCCCATTAGCCCCTTCTGAAGAAAATCAAAGAGAACCCTAGCCCTAGGATCCTTGCCGCCGCCGTCCCCAGGTTCTCGGCGCCTCCACTTCTTCTTCTTCTCGCTGTTCGGAACCCAGGTAGCTTGGTTCGTCATCCCCATCTTCCCTGTCTTCTCTGTTCGTGGCTTGGAGCAGCTCGCCGTTGGGTCGCCGCTTGCTGTCGCCTTGCCTATTGTCGTCGTCTCGTCGGTTTCCATCCGTGTCTCCGTCGAAGGTTAGTGATGGATCTGTTTAATTTTGCTTCTGGTCACCGATGGCTCTGTTAGTCTGTTTAATTTTGCTTCGCATTCGCTCCTTCCTTTTAATTTTGCCATTGCCATGGTTAGTGGTTACTGATGAGTGATGAGTGATGGCTCTGTTTAATTTTGCTTCTGGTTACTGATGGGTCTGTTTAATTTTGCTTCGATCGGCTCCTTCCTTTTAATTTTGTTCTGTTTACTGATGAGTGATGGCTCTGTTTAATTTCTGAATGCTTGGTTCTTGTTCTTTTTAATTTCTGGAATTTTTGTTCAAATTTTTGTGTAATGTTTTATAATGTTGCTGCTTTGTAATTATTGGTTGCTGGGTGCAGGTTTAGAGTCATCACTGTTTTGGAATGTTTATGTACTAATGTTTATTGCTATTTTGTCATTGTTGGTTGCTGGTTGCTAGTTGGAGGTTTAGTGTGATTATTGGTTAATATTTTGTAATGTTTGTTGCTGAATGCTGATTGTTGAGTTCAGATATGGTCTTGTTGCTGAATGCTGTTTGTGCTGAATGCTAAATGTTTGTTGCTGAATGCTGTTACTATTTTTAATTTCGTGAATAATTTATTAATTTTATTGTTCTTAACTTCTGTTCTTGTTAAAAAAATTTGCAATTGGTGATCTTTTGATTTATTGTATGTCTCATGTTTTTAATTTCACTTTGCTTCTAGGCTTTGAAATCAGGTTATGATAACTGTGATGCAATTATTTAGTTGGATAACTGATGTAATTATTGAGTTCTAAGAGATTGAGTTTTTCTATTCTATTATTAGTAAGACATGGATAGCTTAGTATTTTCTATTTCTTTCCCTTACTTCTGAAGTTCATTGTTTCAGAAGGTTCAGTATTGGCTTCAACTTTCAAATAGGAATTGGGAGCTGGTGAAGATAATAACATCTTCTGGAACTGAGTCTGTTGTTTCACTGCCTGATAGAAAAGTAAGATATGATCTAGAATTACCACAGTACACAGTGATGTTTGTTCTATCTAGCTGGACTCACTGAGACAACTGAAAAATATTCTTTTAATTTAACCTTGTTAATCATATCTTGTAAAATTCAGACAAAAGCAGGGCCTATTTTGGTTGCCATAAATCCCTTCAAGAAAGTTTCTTTGTATGGTAATGATTATATTGAAGCCTACAAGCGTAAGAATTAAAAGGGCCTGTTTTGTTTTACTTTTTGACTTAGCTACATTAAGGCAATATTCTCTGTCTTTAACTTGTGCACTGCAATTCAATTCAACTATTTTTAATGAAAGTATAATTATGTTAATTGCCAATATATTTGCTGTAAGTATTTGAGTATTTTGATGATTAATTACATTTAGTTGGTGATATGTTATATAGGGTTTTAAATTTGAAAGATACCTTAGCATGTTTATTTATAATTTATTTATTATTTTATTAAGGAATGGTTTTTTCGGTTGAACCACTGTTAGACCGGTTGGACCAGTAAACCAGTGAACCAGTGACTAAAACGATTCGATGACCGGTTCAGTTTTCAGAACCTTGATTACAGTGGAATCGGTCAAACTAATAAATCATTAAACCAATAATGAAAGCAGTCACCAAACAAAACCCAGTAATGAAAGCGGGTTGATGACGGTAGAACCTTGAAAGAATTCAAGTAAATTAGTTTGAAAATCCCAAAATACCCTAACAACTACACGAAATCCGTGATCTTCCCCACAGCTCTCTCAAACACCGTAACAGCAGCCACTTCCTTCACACTGCGGCTGTGCTTCTCTCTCGCCGCCGGTCAGATCTCCGCACCGATCTGCTCTCTTCTAGTTTTTTATTTTTTTGCCTCTCTCGTTATCTTGATTATTTGATTATTGAATATTGATGACTTGATCTGTTAAGGATATGGATTTTAAATTGCTTTGTTCATCTATCTATTTTATTAGATTAGTCCCTGTCGCCGCCGCTCACTGTCCGACACCGGCCCTGTTGCCGCCGCTGACAGCCTCCGCATACTCCTTCCCTCGTCGGTGGCTGAGTTGCTTGCTGCTGACCTGCTGCTCACTGCTGACCTGCTTTTGCTCACTCCTTCCCTCCGCCGCAAACACCGCTTCTTCCTCGTGATCCAGGTGAAGTTTTTTTTTTTTTTAAAAATCTTCCTTTGATGAATTTTTTATGTTATGATTTTATTTGTGTACTCTGTTCCTATGATTTTTCAAGGATTCCAAATTTGTGCAATATGTTCTGTGTATATTGGGGTTATGTTTTTTTATTTGTTCTTATGATTTTTTATCATTCCAAATCTGTTCTTATGATTTATATTTGTGTAATCTGTTCTTATAATTTTTTAAGGATTCCAAATTTGTGCAATATGTTAGGGTTATTATGATATTTTTTTTTTTATCTTTCTTTGGTTTTTTCCTTTTTGTTTCTCTTGATTGTATTTACATTAGGGTTATATTTTCTTTTGCTGTTCAATGTGCAATCTGTTCTGCGTAATCTTTGCAATCTCTTCTATTTCTTGTGAGTAGTGACACTGTCAGTAGATTATTGCGTTTGATGAATCTGGTGGTGGGCTTCGTTAAGGTGGTTTGTGTTTAGGAAGTGGTGGGTAATATGGTGGCTAGGTTACTTTTGTATGGTTAAAGAGATGTGTAATGATTGTCATGATTCCTTGCGTTGTGGTTACATGTCTGTGTGCTGACTTATCTGTGTTTGGAAGGTTGTGGTTACTTGTGTTGAATCCAGGTTCTAAACTGTTTATGTAAGTGATTTTTGTGGATGTATGTTTCAGATGGCTATGAAGCCATGAGGGAGTTAAGGTAGAAGAACCTGAAGTTCTGGCATTCTCTCATATTGAGAGAACACTAAGAACCTTTTCCTTTGTTTCTTTTATGTATTAATAATGCTATTTTAATATTCTGTCAAGCAGATGAAAATTGCTGGATATAAAGCAGCTTTGGTCTTTACTCAGAAATCATTCAGATCTGATACAACATTTTCTAATTTGTGGCAGGTAGAAGAGTGAAAGAGAAAAGGATCAGAGTCATTTGTACAAAATGCTTCAGCACCAAATTGTGCAATCCCCTGCTAGGCTAGGCCTCACAAACCCGAATTCACCATCCATTCCGAATCCTACTCCCCCAAAGCTCCCTCCCTCACAGAGCCATCATCACCAGCCCCACCTAGACCGCCACGCAGCTGGCCCTTCTGCAGCTCTGCTCTCTCTTCTCCCACCTCTCCCTCGAGCACAAGCACTTCTTCAACAAATGGCTTCCTTAACTTCTAAGCTCTTTGAAGTTTCACCCAACAGGTCGCTTTGGGTCACTGCATTCCGAGGATCCATCCCCACCTTCCTTTCTACCCAAGGCCAAGCTCATTCATCGACCCCACATGATTCTTCTCCTTCCACAACCAAAGAAGTTATTTCACAATTCACTATTCTTCAAACTCAGATCTTTGAAGCTGTCGCTGAACTCCAAGAGATTCTTGATCTGCAAGATGCTAAGCAGAAGATTGATCGGGAAATTCGCTCAAAAGATTCAGCACTTCTTGCATTTGCCAACAAACTCAAAGATGCTGAGCGGTGTCTCGACATTCTTGTTGATGATTACTCTGATTATCGCCGCAGCACCAAGAGGTTGAAATCGGGAGATGACAGTGAAGATGATTCTTTGACATCCTCAACTGTCTCATCCCAGCTGAAGCTATCAGATATATTATCATATGCTCACCGGATAAGTTATACAACCTTTGCGCCACCAGAATTTGGAGCTGGGCAAGCCCCTTTGCGTGGTGCACTGCCACCTGCGCCACAAGAGGAGCAAATGAGAGCTTCACAGTTATATAACTTTGCTGACCTTGATGTTGGATTGCCTAAAGTTGTTGAAACGAAAGAGAAAACAATTGAGGCCATTATTGAGCCTCCACTTCCACAGCAAGTGGATGCCAATTTGTCTGCAATTCAAGGGTTGCTTCCACCAAATTTTACAGTTCCGCCTGGCTGGAAGCCTGGAATGCCTGTGCAATTGCCTATTGATCTTCCACTTCCCCCACCTGGGTGGAAACCTGGGGATCCTGTGCCATTGCCACCCATGGACTCACTTCCTGCACCAAGGTTTGAGCAGCAACAAGTACCCCATCACATCCCTCAGCCTAAGCAACCTGAAGTCATTCAAGTGCAGCATGTTAATTTGGATCTTGACGGTAGTGATAGTAGCGATTACAGCAGTGATGAAGCCAGCTCTGATGATGAAGATTGAGAAAATGATGAAGCTCATTAGCTCAAACTGACAATTGTATAGGTAAAAACTTTTGTTATGTTTTTGTAGGGTTAACACCATATATTTGTCCTTGAATTATAGTCTTTACCAAAATAAGCCCTAAAACTTGCACCCCAGTATATTTTAGTCTTGTGTTATTCTTTAAAATGTGTCTTTATAATATTGACATAATATAGAATAACATTTTAGCCAACTAGGCTTCAAAGTTTTGCCATACTTTCCTCCAACTCCCTTCCCGGCTTCCATTTCTAGCCTTCCTCTGCACATCAGGAGTAAGAACATCCCAACTAGTTCGCATGTTTGTCATGGTTTTCACTGTTTGTCACGGTTGCAAAACAAGCGCTAATTTAACCAGCACCTATTTTGAAGAGGTGGCAATTGCTACAGCATCCCCATCTTCTGTTTAAACATTTCTAGCATTTGAAAGTGTTATTCCATTTCATTCTTTTTAGGTCTTTGTAGTCATTTCCTTCTTTTCTTCCTCTATCCCTGGTCATTTACTGGTAATGTAGAAGCATGGACAACCAATCGTTTAGAGAATGATATAAACCTAGATTGGAAAGTTAAATATTGGTTGGTTGACATTAAAACATTCACTTCAAAATTGATTAGTGTAAGTTGTCACTAACTCACTATACCGAGTATACAGCCATAGTTTAAAGCCCTGGCGAAAGAAATGCTGTTTCCATCTTTTACACTATGCAATAAAGTGTTTGGTTATTTTTATATATATATAAAAAAGGATATATTACAAAATATGCACCACTAAATTACAAAATGCAAATTTTATTTTCTGTTGTTTCCCATTTTTTCTTCGTGTGGTGTTCTGTATTTTGGTTCGGATGACTCCTGGTACATAATCTTGGGTTGAGGGTTTGTACTGTTTCTGCTGCAAGCTCTATAAAGTGGAAAGCATCTTAGTATATGCTTCTTTAGAAGTTTTTCAATAGGCACTGTATTTTCTATAGTGGAGGGTTCTGTTCCTTACGTTACAATGATATTTAACATAGACAATAATTGCTACTAGTATTCTATTTTGAGATTTAGTTTAAGGATTTGGTTTTAGTTTTTGACCGAATAAAAGTGTGAGAAGAAATCAAGTTTGGTTTGTGTTTCCATTTTCTTAAAGGGGAGCCTTAGAATAGCAATTGAGTTGTCTCTGTTCAAGCCGTAGAATCAACCCATGATGCTTGCATCAGGTTAGGCTGTCTATATTATACCCTTTGGATGCGAACAAGTGGCTCTTTCTGGATCCTGCGCAATGCGTAAGGTGGGTGGGATGCATCAGCGCTTTTTTCCGCATTTGTGTTTTCTTTTTTATTTTTAGCAAACCAAACAGCCCTAGTTTTTGGCTTAGCTTTGAGATTGGCATAATGGCATGACACTTGATGTATTCATTTTCGCTTCTTTCTCTGAGAATTAAGCACTTTCTAAATTATCAAAATATCTATTGGACTCCGATCAAGATACATCTTCTATATCACTAATCATCCTCTTTACCTAAACAACTGAAATACTCCATTACGACAGGTTTGTGCACAATCTTGATGAGGATTGAGGAACTTTCTGTTACATGACATGCCAATCATCTCTATTACTGGAACAGTGGTTGGATAGAGGATAAATTGCCTTGCCTTACATTACATTCCAACAGTGGCGAGCCTTGATAGAGGATGTTTTCTAACTCAACAATATTTCGTCCCTCTCAGTCTTCATGTTAATTTACTGTAGAAATCAATCCATTATCTAACCTATTTGTGTAACTGCTTCTGTGTATTTTGTGCCCTAGACCGTTAGAACATTGCTTAATTTCTGAATGGAACATGTAGCGCACTAAATTTTTTGGGTGCTTATGTTCACAGCTTATAAGGAAACATCATTATAGATAAGTTACTAGTTGGTTAGATCTTGAAACTTAAAAGTCTATACCTTATTGTTTTTTTTTTCTTTTAATGTATATAATTATTTTCTTGTTGGACGACTATCCAAAAATGTCAAAAATGATTCATCAAAAGATTAGTAAAATAGTGGAGAGTTTGGTAACATCAACTACTATATATTTTCCAAGAAACACCACCATTGAGAAAGGAGAAAAAAACATCAATGGCCTAAAATGTGAAAGAAATTAGTAACACTTGAGTGTGTGTTACTAGGGGAAGGAAAAGACTTTGGAGGATTAAATTAGTGGACTCTGTAATTGGAAAACAAAGAAGACGACTTGCAACTCCAGAAACTGTTGCAGCAGAGAAAATAGAGAAAAGAAAGCTTTTCAGAACGAAAAGAGAAAAAGACAGATGTATTGAGCTATTGGAGTATTACAACACTACACTTGCAATAACTGAGACACAACCATATAAAGCTCAGCGACTCTGACTTAGTCTCTCAACAAGATTAATCAAGACAGACTTTAGCAAAACAGAAAAGTAGTTGCAGTGTAGTTAGTTAACTACTTTCTTTTTTAAGTTCTTGATCCTTGAACTTTGACTCGCTATCTTTAATACTCTGTTTAGGAGTTTTACTATTTAGAGAGTGATGGTTTTGGAAATTTTTGCTCTTGGAATTCTTTATTTTCAACTTATTTTAATTGAGTAAAGTGACAAATAAACTCCTGAGAATTTATATTTCGGACAGATTAACCCCTAAAAGAAAAGAGTACCAATAAAGTCTTACAGGATAACAGATGTAGACACACTGCCTTCAAATTAGCCTCTATAATTGGGGCAAAAGATGAATTGGTCACATAAATTTGCCTATAATTAAGCTGGAAATTATTTTCTACTTGAAGTTCAAAACTTCACCCGATTGTTACAAAAAAATTCCACTGACAATATATTGTCATTAGATTTTAGATCTTTAATTTTAGGTATGATGCTATTGTGAGTATATATATAACTATGTTGTGTATACGCTAAAATTAGACACTAAAATCAACTACCAAAGTCAGTCACCAGTATAAAATACATGCTGGAATATAAATACACATTGAAAAAAAAAATTAAATCACATGTATTTATACACAAATACATTAGTGGCTAATTTTAGTAACTGATTTTGGTGCACAAATAATATTTTTGATATATGTGTGTGTTCATAATTTTTCAAAATGTAATGCATATATATACACATGTATATATAGTATTTAAGAGCAGGCCTAAACAAGAGTAAATAAAAAAAAAATCATGGAGTTTTTGTTAGTTAGTCCTTGTCATCACCCAATTTGGTCTTGCGTTAGTTAAACATTGACTGAGGTTATTAGAAGTAAATTTCTTTGTCTTTGTTTCAGGTATAACAGATTCGTACGTCGTCCATGTTGCTAATGACAATGAACCAGCTAAAAAACTGTATAGCAAGAGTGGTTTTGTCTATGAAGGTGATGAACCTGCATGGCAGGCTAGGTTTCTAGACCAACCCCGAAGGCTTCTTCTGTGGAAAGGCCTAGCAAGCAGCTAGTTTGACAATGTTTCCTCTATATTATGTCTCTGTTTTCTGTTTAGGTGAATGCTCCGAGTATAGTAAGAGAGCATTCACTGTGTGTTCATCCAACTTGTTCAGAAAATGTACACCTTAGTTCATATTATTTATTTTTCTTTTCATTATTAACCCCAAAGTGTAAAGCATTTTGCCATTTGATATGGTTAGAAATCTTCCAAGGAAAATTCGTTGATGATAGATAGATCACTACTCTTGATAACAAACTAGTCATTGTTACATCCTCATTACACTCCCTTAAAATACAAAACTGTAGATCATCTCTAACTGTGTTAGGGAGGAATTTACAAACTATCCAGTGCAACTTTTGGAGGCAAAAAATACACTGTTGTACAAAGTTTTCAAATCACCAATGTCAATTTTCAAGAGAAACCTGAAGCAATGACACCTTCAACTGTGGATAGCGAGTCCAAAACTATGCATGGCGGATAATCATTCACTGCCTTGTATGAACGTAGACAACAATTGATGCTTGAAGTTCGCGATCCACCTTGAAGTGAGCATTAAAAAATCTTCTTTCCTGTTGTTAAAATCCCAATATAAGCAAATGATTAAAAGTTACCCTCAATAATAATAAATAACAAAAAACTAAGCAGTAATTTCTTTACAATATTCTTATTATTACCTCTCTATAATCATATGAATTTAACAAGTTCTTCAATTTTTGTTCTTCCGAATCAAATAAAACAATGTGGCTCGGAAGGGACATATTTTTTGCATATTCGGATAAAAATGAAACAGGATCCATCAGAAAATGGTCAGACTCATCAAGAACTCCTCTCTCTTCGCTGCAGAACACAACAAAATTAATAAGAGTTGTTATCTTATTTCAGTCCCAATGAAGATTACAAGCCACTCCAGGATTGTGAATTCCAAACCTTGGTGTGCAGTCCAGGAATCGCATTGGCAGGTTGCGATGCAGTACGGAGTAGTACGGGGTGGCATGGCAAGGAGTTAGGAATAGGATGTTTTTCACTTTCCCATGATGAGCTTCTCTGGCAAGGTGGTTCATAACATCCTCAGGTCCCCTCTGTTTTGAAAGTAAAGAATATAAGTATTTTTCATAGATGTTCACAAAAGATCATTAAGATAACCCCTCAATTGTAAGAATGAAGAATAGTGACAATACCTGATGAACCAAACTCATATACAGAGACATCGGAATATTGGTGGCAAGCAAAAATATGACAGCAAGTACCATCTTCAGAGAACAATTGGTACGCTTCTTTGAAGATTCTTTTCCTTTATAACCGGCCAAACCAGGATCTTCTATCATAGCCAAACAATAACCAGAGAAGATCAAAGCTATGGGAAGAACGGGCAACACAAACCTGTACTTCATAGTAATTATTATCATAAACCAATTAAAACCAGCAGATCATGTATACACTTATATATGTATGAATAATTTTGATTGAAGTACCTGAACTCCTTGTGACCTAGTACACTGTATAAACCCAGAACCCAAGCAAGAAGACAAGCGTATCTCCACTGTTTTGAATAAATGATACCAGCTATGGAAAATGGTAAGAAAGAGAAGATCATCACTGGAAATCCCTGAGTGAAGTACCAGTGCCACTTGTGAGTTCCATAATAGTCTCCGCCCGAAGAAAGAAAATTGAATTTTAGGAAATTAAGTGGTACTAGAATCCATGTGCCATACATGATACGATCTAATAAGCAGGTAAGTCCGAGCACCAGCATCCTGATACAAAATAATTCGCCCTAAATCAGACATCTGTGATTGACATTTGAAAGCTGAAATTTTAGATTAATGTGACTGCAGCCAATGCAACAAAATAAGTTCCCTGGAATATATTGCTGCAATAAGAGTTCCGATAATCTAACCCAACTTGGTATTTAGATAGATATGGAAGATAACACATTATGAAATGAGAAACTCCCCCATTCCCAACTAAACATACCCGATGGGTGCGACCTCCAAAAAAAAGGAGTTTCAATTTGTAACGTTCCTTTGAAAATTCAAGGAGGCCAACATACAGCCATATGATTGCACTTGTTGGTCGGATCGCACAAGCTAATGCTGCCAAAACTAAACTCCACTTCCTTGAAACAGTGGAACTTCTACTAGAAGATCTCATGCAGGGCCAAAAGTATAGAGATACAAGTGTAAGAACAGTCTCCAAGCTATTTGATAGCGTACGAACAGAACAATAGATCATAAACCAATTGGCCAACTGGGAAAAGAGCTGTACCAGAGTTAAGTTTTCTTATATAACAAGGGGAGAAAGTGTTCCTATATTATAATGGCCGCATGCATTTTTAACATAAAACAGATTAAAAGAAAAGGATACAGCCCATTTTGCAACATTGTCACCAAAGAGAACTGCAGAAAGTTTGTACAAGTATAAATCACCAACTGCAGCAAACACAGACTGCAGCAGCCGTGGAGCCTTCCTCTAAGAAGCAAGGACCAGAGAATAGAATTAGTGGAATCATATCCATAAAACGAGACAAGGAAGATACTCAAGTTGCATGAATCTTATTCCAGTTAAAAACGGAACCTATTATAGAAAACATAACAAGTTTTATGAAGTGAAGCAGAATACATGAACCACTTCATTAGCTGTTAGAACTATCACTGATTGAAAGGGATACAAAATCTCAATTATAGCCACTGCATTTTGCTTGTCAAAAGAATACAGAAACTACATAAAAGCACGAAGTATGCCTCAGTTCATCAAAGATAACATCACATGCTTCTAAGCTAGCCTTCAATATGCAATGGCAGATAAAACAACTCAAACTGAAGTTGTATAGTTACAGGGAGAAGGAAATCAAAGTGGTTAAATGAGAACATAAAAAGGATTAGAAAGAAACAAGTTTACCATAACCAAAGGGGTATCAAGATGCAGAAAGGCAAGAACCCTATAGAGCGGAACAAAGAGCAGCGGGTGTAAGTAGCTTCTGATGCCCCTTTTCCATTCCCACGTTAAATGGCCGTATCTGGAATAAACCATCTCCGATCAGTACTTACGATTGGAAGTGAAGAAGAAAGATGGGAAATTCGGGTGAAGAATGTAAAATAAGGTATGCACCCAAATGCAATGCGATGCGCAACCTCGGGTCCCTGCCAGTGTTCATCTGGATTGAAGTATGTCTGCACCAAAAGAGAGTTCAGCATTCGAAACATCAAACAGAAAAAGAACACTCGTTTCTCTGAAGAGAAGAGCGACGCGGAATAATCTGAGTCAGATTTGCGAGAATCCCGAGATTCGTGTTTCTGTTTATCTCCGTCATTTTTGTGTCTTCGTCTCATTGCTCTGTGAATGCGAATGGTGATGTTGTCTACTCTCTTTCTATTTTCTTCTCTGTTGTGTTGGGGAGAGAGAGAGAGAGAAACACAGGGACAGGATGACGAAGCAGAACGAGATGGGCTTATGGATCTAATCCACCCGATACAAATTGGGCCAAACATTTCTTTCCATTATGGGCTTGTCACTTGAGAGGCCCGTTTGTTAACCCAATACATTAAAAAAAAGTCTAAAAACAACACTTCTATTAAAATCTGATCAAATAATATAAAATTATTCTAAATTTTATTTAGTAATATTTTAGATTAGTTTATACATCACTAAACTCCAAACAAGTTATTTCATTCAGTTAGATTGTTGTTCTTTTTAAGGTATGTTTTTTTATATGATTTTTTTTTCTCATGTCACATTCACCTAGTATTTTTAATGTTCTCTAACTCAGTTCTTAATGTCAATTCCTGCTTGGGCATCCATTCTTTACTTTTAACTTATGCATTCTCTTTGAAAAGATGAAATTTTTTTCAAGTTATTTTTATTATTTCATTTGACCCTTTTATTTTTTTTAATTTTATTTTAGCTTTAATTTTTGTATCTTTGGACTATATAAAAAAGGTAAGTAGAAAAATAAAATAAAATTCTAATACAATTATATTTATTAAGTTCTTTTATTTAGTAGTATGTACTTTTTTAATTAAAAATAATAAATAATAGGTTAACTAAGCACCTAATTATTCTACTGAATTTTTTTCGTTTATTTGTGTTGCATTTAAAATATTAATATTTTATCTACATGAAGAACTAAGTAAATATAATCCATACGAAAAACTATTAACTAATAAAATAATCAAATGCATGTTACACAAATTATAATTCACAAATCACATATTTTATTTTTTTGATCTTATTGATCTATTATTCCAAACTATCACATAATTATCTTTTTTTACATACCTGCATTCATATATTGAAAAAATTTAAGTGCATGCATAGTCTCAAAATCCAACGACCACATGAAAGAAGGCTCCTAAAACGGTTGTTGGTTTGCCGGTGTATTTGCAACCTCCGTCACATCTACAGTCATAGTGCCGTCAGCTTCGTCTTCGTCTTCACCCGGACCAACGATTTTATAATTACTTTCAAATTCCTCCTTGCTATCACTATTATAATCTTTCAATTCAATATTTCAGTCCATTTCAAATTGTTCGAACTCAATATACAGCTCGATGCACGATATTCGATGGCAATTTTCAATATACATTGAAAACATTTCATGCATGCTCGCTCCATCCGTCACGTATTTGGTTTGAAATTGAACGAATCCACCAAATACGGATAAAGGATACCTGTACAAAATACACGATACTCTTCTAGATATTTGACGATTTATTTTCTCACAAATCACACCTTTTAATTCCTCAAACGACAATGTGTACAGAATAACAACATCTAACGAATTTTCACATACAAATTAAATTGAACTCCTTCATACGTTTGTAATAAAATCTGTCCATAACAATATATTTTTAAAATAACTCTATCATCCATAATAATATACGTATGCTAAACACTCTCAATCTTACTATTATTTTTTTGGAAGAATGAAGAAGAAGAAGATCCAGAAAAGAAGAACAACATTACTTCTTAGTTTTTTGAAATAGACGAAGAAGAAAAACTAGTAGGGAATTCTCTAAATGATCTTTATGTATATATATAACAATAAGTAAATCAGACGATCCAACTGCTTCCTGACATTTTAAATTTTTTTCATAATGTTAATCGAATCGTTCGATTAGTTTCAAAAAAAAATTATCTGTCCAAAAAATTTTAAGTTTGATTTCAGTAGCTACAAAATTCTGCTCCACATAAATCGGACCATCCAATTTGTGTGTGTCTCTCTCTATAATGAAATCAAACGGTCTAATTTTTTTACTAAAATAAAATATTGAACGCCATCACAATAATGTATATTCCTCTAATACTTCATAATTCATCCTAACTCACATGTCAACCTCATATAAAAAAAATTAGCCAATAAACAACTTTCAATAGTTGCAATAATTCTTATGATAAATTTATTTAAATTGGTTAGAAAAAATTAAGTCAACACAGCATGTTACGCCTTGTCAACATGCGTTTGTCATTACTCATGTGGACATGATAATTGGTGATAAATGAATGACGTAATTTTCAAACCACAAATATTGATTAATTTTGTTAATGGAAGGTGTTTACATTTGAAATTGTTACTTGTTAAATGTTCTTTTTCAAACGTCATGTAAAGAATTATACTGTGTTGATAACACGCGACGAAACTAATAAAATAATCTTAAAATTTTATTTTATGCTTAAAATTTTATTTTAATAATATAAAACATATTTAAATAAATATTTGAGTATGTTAGTAAAATCTTTTTTTTGTACGATATAAAGGCACTATGTATATCTATACCAAAATCAATTTTTTTCTTAATAAATATATTTGATACAGTCATTAATAATACTGATAATTAAACATTCTTTTTGTGTGTTAAATATTGATATGATAATTTAACTTTTCATCTTTATAGAGATTAAATTTATGAACTTCAAAATATAAGATTGATGGTTAAAATATCATTATTTGTTATGGAATATATCTCTTTTAATTTATGGAGTGATGATAAAATAATATGAAAGCTCTATCCAAAAGAGTGCTTTCCAGTTTCTATATAATATAAGCCAATAAGAGGTCCCCTTTTTGTTTTTTTTTTCTCCTTTTTGAAAGTAATTGCGTATTTAGCTTTTCCTGAAGCAAACATTATCTACTTAATATACTAAAATTGGGTTTTTCTCCAACTACTAAAGGTGACGTGTCGATCTCTCATGCCTCCGTTTTCCCTTTCTAAATTATTTTATAAAAAAATATCTTTAATATAATTATATTGTAATTAATATTTAATGAATAATATATAATTATACTAATTTAGAAACATATCTTCATTATAATTGTATTAAATCAAAATTTAATGCATTATTAAAAAATTACCTTAATAATAGATAATTTACACATTTATTTTTGTTTTACTAAAGTTTATATATAGTGTTTTCGTGTGGTACATGAATCTAAATTTGAGAGTCAATTCATAATTTTATATTTAGTGTTTTTTTTACTACTTCATAGAATAAGAATGTATTCTTCGTTTTTTATTGAAGTTGATCCGATCCTTTTAAGGTACAATTTATAATTTTTTATAATATTTTTTTATATACTCGTTCTATTATATTATTCTTTTGATAATTTTTTATTTGTTGTTACTCTAAGTTATTCTTATCGTCTAATGTTCCAGTTCGATTGTCTTTTGCCACAATTATTTACAATGCATCACATTCATAAAATACCTCATCGAGTTGTCTTCACTGATTCGGGTTCCAACTACATGGATGTAAGCGTTCAAAGAAGAGGCAATAGTCTCTACTTTACCGAAGGATGTAAGCGTTCAGTTTTGCTAAATTCATGACAAATTCAGATATGCAATTTCAACGATTTGTAATATATTTAAATTTTCTTAGTTTAAGATGTTCATTATTAGAATAATTTTTTAACATATTTTAATTTTTTTCAGAAATTACCAACTTTCTTTTGCATGTATGCAATGCCATTGAGGGAAATAAAAGTTAGTTTGGTTTCTCGGTGTGGCAATTCTATACCTTGCCGCATTGCATGGATAGCGGATGATGAAACTTATCTAACAAGAGGATGGTCTGATTTTGCACGAATTCTAAATATTAAAACTTACGATGTTATTTCAATTGGTTGTCGTTACAAGAATGATTCTATACTATACGTGA
>NC_029778.3:10405219-10415345 GCF_000817695.3 Arachis duranensis
CGTGTCATATAATTATAATTGATTAATTGGTATAAAATGAAATTATACCCGTGCCATGAGTAATAATCTAAATAATTATATCTTAACAAAATATAATTTGAAATAATTTATAAACAATTATCTTAACAAAAATAATTATTTAATAATTGATTTAAAAATCAATGCAAAAAATAATTATTAATAATAGTATTATTAACTGGGTAAATAATATAATTTCAAATTATTACTTGAAATATAAATAATGTATGGAAATCTATTGAGTAAATCAATGATTTTGCACCTTAATAATTTGACAATTATTACTCAATGAACCAGTTAATTGAATTAGTAATAATAATTTCCAATTTCAAATTGTGTATATTAAGTAGTTATTAAAAACTGGATAATAACGATTTACACAGGAAAATCATTAATAAATTCAATTAACCATATAGAAGATAATATACTAACAGTTTTAGTATATTATTTATGGCAAGCGAAATTATTTTCTTAGATTTTTTATTAAAATTGAAATTAGTAATAGTTTTAAAAAAGGTTTATTAATAAAATTACTAATAGTCACATTTTATATACAAGATATATGTTTTCTATATATTATTTAAAAAATATAATGAAACATGAATAATGAATGAGTATGTTATTTCTTCGACTAGCTAATTAATACAAAATTGAGTACCCATTTTTATTCAATTGAGGTCATATTCTGTTTGGTGAAAGTTTTAATCACCTTAATTAAATCCTGTCTTTGTGCCTTAACTTATACAAGTAGTAATATGTTACATATTATTTGGTATATCTAAGTAGTTATTTTTCATAGTGGAGATGTAAAAAATATATTAAGGTTTATTTCCAAATAATTACAAAACAGATTTTAATTGTAATTGGAATAAAATTTATTTGCCAATAATCGGTGGATAAAATTGAAATTACACCTGTGTCATATAATTATAATTGATTAATTGGTATAAAATGAAATTATACCCGTGCCATGAGTAATAATCTAAATAATTATATTTTAACAAAATATAATTTGAAATAATTTATAAACAATTACCTTAACAAAAATAATTATTTAATAATTGATTTAAAAATCAATGCAAAAAATAATTTTTAATAATAGTATTATTAACTGGGTAAATAATATAATTTCAAATTATTACTTGAAATATAAATAATATATGAAAATCAATTGAGTAAATCAATGATTTTGCACCTTAATAATTTGACAATTATTATTCAATTAACCAGTTAATTGAATTAGTAATAACAATTTCTAATTTCAAATTTTGTATATTAAGTAGTTATTAAAAACTGGGTAATAACGATTTACACGGAAAAATCATTGATAAATTCAATTAACCATAAAGAAGATAATATACTAACAGTTTTAGTATATTATTTATGGCAAGAGAAATTATTTTCTCAAATTAAATTTTATATAATTATAGTAAGTCTCTATAATTAAAGCAATATAAAACTGCTTCATATATAGCAATAATATTATACATATTTATATATCTCTTCTTTTATCTCTTTTTTTTAAATATTGACATATAATTAATGTAGAAAATATATAATATTAAACTGTTTTGTTATGCATATATATGAATTTATATAATAACCCGTATAATTTATACGTATGGCATAATACATATGTCAAAAAAAGATTCCATAATTTTTAAAAACCACTGTTTTGTTATATGAAATTGAAATTGAAATTAAATAATTTCTATTTATATAATTTTTTTTATTAGTATCAAATATTTTCATTAAAAATTCATATCGTTTGTAATTAGTATATATATATAAATCGTAATAGTCAATTGTTTCAATTATTTTGACGTTAATACTCTTGCGAATGAACTAAGTAGGTATTTAAAAAGGCTAACTAATGAGCAGAAATTTGCATACGATCAAATAATTAGTGCTGTTAGCGGTAATATGGGTGGATTTTTCTTCTTATACGGTCAAGGTGGTTGTGGAAAAATATTTTTATGGTCAACTATATCATGCTCAATTAGGTCTAAAGGAGGTATAGTTTTAAATGTTGTTTCGAGTGGGATTGCTGCATTTTTGTTGCCTAATGGAAGAACTGCACATTCAAGGTTTAAAATTCCTTTTGCCATAAATGAGGATTCTTTGTGTAGCATTAAACAGGGAAGTCCTCTTGCAAGGTTAATATCCAAGCTAAGGCCAAATTAATCACATGGGATGAAACTCCAATGATAAGTAAGTATTATTACGAAGCTTTAGATAAATGCCTCAGAGACATCTTAAGGTGCTCAGATTCGTATAATGCTCATTTGCCATTTGGAGGTAAGGTTGTTGTTCTCGGAGGAGATTTTAGACAAATTTTACCTGTAATTCTCAGAGACTCAAGGCAAGATATAATTCAGTCTTCTATTAATTCTTCATATTTGTGGCATAACTGTAAGGTTTTGAAGCTTACAAAAAACATGAGATTGTCACTAGGTGAAAACAACAATATACAAGAACTCAGAAATTTTACAGAATGGCTACTCAAAATTGGTGATGGTTTGGCTGGTGATACAACAGATGGTGAATCGATCGTTCATATACCATCTGACATTTTGATTAAGAACTCTGAGACAGTTTTGGATGACCTCATTGATTTCGTGTATCCAAATATGTTATCCAATTTATCCGTTGAAATTTATTTCAAGGATAGAGCAATTCTTGCACCAATTTTGGATTTTTGTGTCACTGATGTCAACAACAAGATGACTGCAGGGCTACCTGGACAAGAAATAGTCTACTTAAGTTCAAACTCTGTGTGTGCTGAAGAGGGAAATATGGAACTTGAGTTAGATGCTTTCTCGCCGGAGATTCTAAATGGAATAAATTGTTCAGGTCTACCACCACACAAGTTGGTTCTGAAGGTTGGCGTTCCTGTTATGTTGCTGCGGAATATAGACCAAACTAATGGTTTGTGCAATGGAACGAGGATGCAAGTTAGAAGAATGGGAAATCATGTGATAGAATGTAAGACTTTAACTGGTAACAAAGTTAGAAGTATTGTTCTTATCCCAAGAGTGAATCTAATTCCAAATAATGAAACATTGCCGGTCAGGTTTCATAGAAGACAATTCCCAATTATCATGTCATTTGCAATGATAATAAATAAGTCCCATGGACAAACTCTATTGAAACTTCCAAGGCCAGTTTTCACCCATGGTCAATTGTATGTTGCGTTATCAAGGGTAACGAGTAAAGATGGTCTGCGAGTGCTGTTGCAAGATCATGGACACTTGGAAGATAACTGCATGATGAATGTGGTATATAGAGAAGTTTTTGAGAGTCTATAATAAAAAGGTAATAACAAAATGTCTTACTAAATCTATTTATTTATTAAAATTTATTACTATCACTTAAAAAAATTTAGAAATTCTAGGAACTAATAGATGAATTCTTATTATACATTAATAGTTTGAAAATATTAAAATTATCATTAAAATTCTTATAATTTTATATACAAACATTGATACGGTATTGTTTCATGTATATATTTTACAGGGATCAAAAGATAGCATTGAATTGTTATTCAGTAGGTTTAAATTATTTATTGTTTATTACAAAACTTTCTGCATTAGGATTCTCTATTAATTTGTTCTTCATTTTGAGCTGATTTTGATATTTTCTTACTTCACATTAAACCAACATATAAAATTTTGTTGGTAGATTTAAGTATTACTAGATTACTTATGGTCATATTGAGTATATATGCCTGATTTATTGAAAAAAGTAGATTAAATAACTATTTTATAGTTAATACAATTAATACTATATTACAAAAAGAAAAACAATGCATATAAGTTATTTTTTTATTAATTAAATTATTATAATTAAAATGAAATTTAACATAACAACTTAAAATTATAATTTTAATTTTATCTCGTGCCTGGCACGGGTGATTAAACTTGTAATATCTAAAGATAGAAAGACAAAAATACTATCTATAAAAATAGTAGTAACATAAATTATGGTCATCACATACTCAAATCTTAAAATTTAAAAATTAAAAACAAAAATAATTAAATATGAGATCAAATATCATTTTGTCATTATATAAGAAGGATTTTTATTATTAACAACAAAAAATATTAATTATAAAAAAATAGTAAAACAGTGAAAAATAAATAATTTTAATGCAATCCAATTTTCACATATTTTTCGGATCTCTGCCTATTTAATAGTTGATAATTTTTATTAACATTTAAATTTTACTTATTATATATATAATTTGTTACAAATTTTTTCGTATTCATGATTTACAATGATTTCTTAAGTCATTTGTGAGTTAAATGATACTTAATTATTTATTTTATCAACCTAAAGGAGTATTTATTTTTTATTTATTTCTTTTAAAATAAAATCTTAAAATTTTATCTTTTAAAACCAATTTATACTACATCAGACAAACTTTTATAATTTGTACCATCTTAAATAAAATATTTATATTAAAAAATTATTTGATTAAATGTTGTTTAGATTAAAAAATATTTTAAAAAAATGTCTGTTAAAATTCGTTTCATTGATTTTTTTATTTTTTAGATGAATTAAACATTATTATATGCATTAATATGTTACTTAACTATCATAACTTAGATCCACTGTGGATAATCTTTGTTATTTAGGCATATTCTTGTACATAAGTTAAATATGATTTCAATGTTGTCACTTACACACAAAATTTTAACACTAAATATTCTTAAAATCTGTAATTATAAATTATATTTTTGTAATATTTAAACCATAAAAATAATATCTATTTTTTAAATATATCATTTTATTGTAAAAAATAAATTTAAAAGGAAATACAAAAAATATATAAATTATATTCTATTAATAAATTTCACTTTAATGTGATTTTAACTAACATTATTAACACAAATTATATGACAATAAATTTTTTTAATTATAATTAATTTTATAAAATCACATTTATACCAACATGTATTGTCTATCTTAAAATACTTTTATATATGAATTATTTAAATATGAATTATTGCATAAGGTCATTGACCTCTCTGTAAAGCAATTAGAGAATGAAATATTAAATAAATATAAAAACTGACTCAAAAGGAGAAAATTATTTTTTTTATAACTAAATTTCTATTCAATTTGTACTTAAAAGTTGAAATAAAAACATCTTCTTGAAAAATAAAAACACTATGATAAAACTATTTCTTTGATAACTTGCACGATATTTTTTTTTTGTGACTGAACATAACACAAAGAAAAAAGACCTAAGAAAAAGAGTAGTACTCCTCTCTAATAATAATGTCTAAATTATTAAGAGGTAGTAACTACTCTAAATACACCTGCTTGTTTAAAGCAGCAGTCTTAGCCATTAAATCAGCTGCTCTGTTTGCTGTGCGCTGGATGAGCACTAAAGTAGCCGTCCAATTGCGCTGGAGCATCTCTTTGATTTTGTCAAACAGATTAGAGTCATTCCTAATCATGCTGGTTGTGCCTTGCAAAACATGAAGAAACGCATCAAGATTATCAGTTTCACATATGACTTCTTTGCACTCGTAATCCCAAGTCATAACAAGCCCTCTCCAAATAGCATGAAACTCCCAACAGAGAACACTAGAAAGAGGTATACTGGCAGAACAACCTTTTTATCCAAATTCCTATGCTGTCTCTAATATTACATCCAAAGCCAGCTAATTGCTCATTTTAAAAAACGCTTGCATCGCAGTTCACTTTACAGACATTCATTGGAGGTGATTCCCAGTTATAGTTCAAAGAAGAATGAATAATATGTTTTTGGTTGATAACAACATTAGAGAAATCTCGAGCAGCATGTTTAACTAAGTGAATAATTTTTTCCTTACTCCATGAATCATCTTGGTGGAAGATGTCATTATTCCTATCCCTCCAAATCCACCAAAAGGCCGCTGCAAAGAGAAACTCAGTTTTGTTGAGATTAGAACGAATCCAAGACACAAAATTCAAACTAGAGTCCTCAGCGGCCATTCCCAAATTTAAGCTAATCCAAATCTGTCGTGCTTTTTGGCAAGTCCTAAAGCAGTGGTTAATATTCTATAGAGCAAGATAACATCTCTGACAAAAATCAGAAGTAGCAAGACCTTTTTGAAACCGGTAACTAGCTATGGGAACTCCGTTGTTGAGGCAAAGTCAGAGCAGACACTTTATCTTCTCCGGTATTCTCAAGCGCCAAAGCCAAAACCAATTTTCATTATCATTCCAGCCAAATTTCTTCTTCAATAGCCATTCATACCCGCTTTTAGTCGAGTAGGTGAGAGTATTTGAGTTTGTCCAAAACCAACCTGTTTTATCTCCTGCCTGCTTGATAGGATCAAAGAGCATCAAATCAAGTTTAACTTCTTCCGAAATCATTGTGCAAAAAATATCCCACCGCCAAGGCCCATGGTGCCACACACCTTCTAACTTCAAGTGAGAATCAGAAATGTGCACAAAAGGAACTAAAGGAGCTAACGTTCCACATGGTCGCCAAGCATGATACCAAAAGGATTGAGACATCCTGCCTGTACACCAATCAAAACCATCACGAAGCTTTTCTATTGTCTTATAAATCGTTCTCCTCTTGAAATATTATTAAAAAAATTGGGTAAAAAGCAAGAACTCCCAGATAAATATTTTGCCAACATAATTTTTACCCAAAGCTTATCTTTATTATGCAATAATTGCCAAACAAGCTTTTCGAGTAAAGCAAAATTTACACATTGGGTATCTCTAATTCCTAAGCCTTCATATTTTTTTGGAGTGACAACTTTGCTCCACTTGACCAAATTTAAGCAACACTCTCCCACCTTTTCCTTCCACAAGAATTATCTAAGCATAGAATCAATCTTTTGACAAACCGAAGTAAGAAAAATAGTCACTTGCATCTGATAAATAGGAAGAGAAGAAGCAAGAGATTTAATTAAGCAAAGCCTGCGTGTTCTGTTGAGGAGCCGATCTTTCCAACTAGCCAGTCTATTCTTGATCTTCTCTAAAGAGTCTGAAAAAATAGATCTAGCAGCTCGAGGATGATTAAGGTTCACCCCCAAGTATTTGCCTAGGTCACTAGTAAAAGGAATATGAGAAACACCAGACAACATTTTCTTCCTTCTATTAGAGATATTTCTAGAACAAATAGTTTTAGATTTTTCAATGTTAACCTTCATACCTGAAGCTTTACAGAACAACTCCAAGGTGTGCACAACATTCTGAACTTGATTTTTCTTCGCTTAACAAAAAAGGAGTAGGTCATCTGCAAACATCAAGTGAGAAACTCTAGGTCCCCCTCTAGAAACAACCATATCATCCCAAATACCCTCGTCAACTTGTTAGAAAATGAAGCACGCCAATCTCTCTATGCACAAAACAAATAAATACGGAGAAATTGGATCTCCTTGCCTAAGCCCTCTGCGAGGTTGGAAGCTGTCTAATCTATTCCCATTCCAAAGGATGAAAAGATTTGAAGCCTGAACCCAATTCATTACAAGCCGAATAATTAGAAAAGAAAAGCCAAAATATAATATGATACAACTCTACAGATGTTCGTATACTTCTTTTTAAGATAAAAAACTCTTTAATTAAATATAATTAATATAGATGCCATCTAAACAAAATGCTTACTGATGTACTTTTACTGGCAGTTAGCATCAAATGTAAATTTATTATTTTGATTAGCTACCTTTAGCCAAGATACCAAATAATCATAGTTCAAATTATTATCTATTCAGTAACTGAGATGAGAAGTAAAGTATAAAAAATAACAAATGGATAACGGTTAAAAGCAGAAGACAAATATAAATGCTCGTATCTAAGGTCACGGTTTCTTATTACATATCTTAACACAAATATATGTTTTTAAATTATTTTCATGCTTTTTTTTATAAGTTCAATTTACCAAAACTAAAAGGAAGTTAATAAGATCAGTTCCACAAAATACATCCAACGACAAATTGATACAAAAAGATAACCTAAACTAAGAGAACAAAAAAAGACAACTATATCAATTGTTCTAGAAAAACTATCCATAAACAGATAATCACTCGAGCACCGCATTAAGACCCTGCAAACAATCACAGATTTGAACTATTATTCATTGGCTTTTAAAAATGACTTGTACTTTTCAAAATTAAAAAGTCTAATATAATTTCAAATATTAATTAATATCCAAAATTAATTCTTATTAATGTCTATTATAATATTTTTAAATCTTAATTATTTTACCAAACGCACTACCACTTATTGTTATTTGTGCTTATTGAAAGTCATTTTTAATTTAAATTATCAAACATAAGAGATAATTTTTATAAAATAATTTTTATAAGCTGCTTTTAAAATGTAAAATTTTTATCAAATTAAGCGTAATGTTAGTTTTAGTGATTTATTTGAGTAAAAAGAATTATTTTTATAAAAAACTAAATAATTTTTTTAAAAAGAATTATATATTATTTAGAAAATAGAATTAAAATATGCTTTTAATATTTGAAAATTTTTAAAAAAAATTATCTAAATATAAAATAATTTTTGTCTATTAATTTTTTAAAATATAATTTTTTTTAACCAGGTGATTGTATCTTTTCCCCTATAAATTTCTGTCTTCAGATCTTTTCATACTTAATTAAAAAGATATTTTATTAATATAAGATAACATATGATATCCTTTTAAGTTCAATTAGAAGATATAATATTAAATTTAAAATATGATTTAATTATTTTTTGATGATATGATATTAAAAATTGACACATTTAATTTTAGTTTATGTCAACTAAAAAGAGTAATTTTTATCTTAGATTTTTTTTGAAAAATTTAAATAAAGATATAACATAATTATTTTGAACCGAAACATCCCTGGCAAAATCAAAATGAACATAAATTGTCATATTTCAATATTTTTATTTTTTCAATTAGTAGAGACTTTCATCCAATATATAAACTCTACTACCGCATTATTAAACCACTTACTTCAATAATCTTCTTAATTCTTTAATTATTTGTTTCTTTCATTCTTAATCTTGAATATGGCTTTAACAAATTTGCCTTCAGGTGCAAGCAAAAAGTTCAAACCTACAGATGAAGAACTCATTCAAGATTTTCTCCGTAACAAAATTAATGAGAGGCCTCAACCAAACTATGGAACTATTCTTGAAGGTGAATTGTTTGGTACGGAGAAGAATCTATCGGAAATTTGGAAAGAACACGTTGAAAATTCTTATGACGGGAAGGACCTCTACTTCTTCACTACTCTGAAGAGGAAGTTCTCGAAGCTTGAGGATGGTTCGCACCATCGGGTTGGGTTCTTGGGAAGCTGAAGAGATCGGAAAAGAGATTATGACCAATAAAACTAACCAATGCATTGGAATGAGAAAATGATATCGCTTTGAGAAAAGTGGTACTAGCCATGATGGTGGATGGATCTTGCATCAATATAGCATTGATTCTTCTTTGTTACCAAATCCTTCCAATGTAAGTATCATAATTTTGTGCATATTCTTTAACCAGAGGTTTCGAATTTGAATCAAAAGAATCAGTACAAACTAAATTTTTGTTGGACTGTATTCGATAACGTTTCGATGATAGATTAAAAGTTCAATTGCTGATGGACATAGAGTTGTAAAAGTGTTCTGTCTAACAAAAAATTTTTTTTGTCTTTATTTTATTTTAATCTTCTCATTATTTCTGTTTCTATTTAAGAAACAAAATCAAAACACAACCTAGGTGACGACTACATTATGCTTAGTTTCTCAATAACACAACCTTGGATAATTTATTTTGGATTGATATATATATATATATATATAATGACTGCTACGATATTTCTGTCTTGCTCCAATTCCAATTAAACAAAGATTAATGTATTTATATATTTTTCTTACAGATGAATAATTATATTTTATGCAGATTTAGAAAGAATAACATTAAACCTCGTCAAAAGAGAAGAAACCTCTGGCTCCCGAAACTGTGGCTACTCTAATACCGGTAAGTATTGATTTGATTAATGTGTTTAGTTTTTTCTAACTATAAAGAAAAAGTTCAATTTTGATTTTAAGCTTACTAAATTAATAGTAGTTTATAGCTTATTGAGTTGTGTTTATGTGTCTTCAAGTTTCAATTTAACGT
>NC_029778.3:10415436-10416250 GCF_000817695.3 Arachis duranensis
TGAGTGTTGTTGAAATAACAAATTTAGAAATTACATTTTTATTTATTTGAATACAATATTTCTAATTAGTTTGAGGATTACAAAGTGTAAATGATTTGATTCTAACTCTTTTTATAATTTAAAAATACTGCTTCTATTAAAAAGTCTGTTTGAATTTTATTATATATAAAGTAAATTTTTTTTAATACTTTGATTTTGATTATTTAAATCCATATTTGCGTATCCTACTATCTACATATTTATAATTAATGGCTCTTTTATTTAAATGGAACAAAGATGTTTTAATTTATAATTACAGCTTCTCATGTTTGTAAGACTAAATAAATAAAAGATTTTGATTTTGAAAGAATATAGGCGAATAAAGTAATTCGAGCAATTAAATAAAATAATTAAAGATTCAGTAATTGATTTAAGAACTGCAGCTTATTTTCTAGTAGACTTTACTTATTTACTTTAATTTAAAAACCAACTTGATTTGCATATATATTGGATGAAAGTCAAATAATAATTATTCTTTAACAAAAAGAAAAAAAATTTCCGTTTTACAACAAATGTCACATTCATTATAGTATTCGTATTGTAAGCATTATTCTATATTTTTTTTTTCTTCCAATTGAAATTGTGTATGAAAATTATTAAATTTTTAGATTAAAGTAAATCTGAATTTATGATGCTAGTTTGGATATTTAATTTGACTTGGTTTCCTACTTTATTTTCTATAATCATATACTAGTTACATATCTGAATCACACAAATGGTGAACGTGCAGTTTTTGTTTTATATTTTTTACTTCATTATTATTATTATTATTATT
>NC_029778.3:10416265-10417562 GCF_000817695.3 Arachis duranensis
ATTATTATTATTATTATTATTATTATTATTATTATTATTATTATTATTATTATGCATCTATATTTTTAATATAGGTCAAGTTCTTGATATTATTATTGTGTTTTTGATATTAGAATGCTAATGATTATGCTGGGATAGTAGAATTTGTTAAACAATGAGAGAACGGATATGAAAAAGATTGATGAGATTTTGAGAGAACTTACAAACTAATTAGAGAATAATAATGGAGATAAAAAGATTGATGAGATTCTGAGAGAACTAACAAATCAATTTATTTACTTAATATACTAAAATTGGGTTTTCCCCCAACTACTAAAGGTGATGTGTCGATCTCTCATGCCTCCGTTTTTCCTCCAAAATGAATAAATTTTTTTCTATTTATTTTATATTTAGTGTTTTTTTTTACTACTTCATAGAATAAGAATGTATTCTTCGTTTTTTATTGAAGTTGATCATTTTAAGGTACAATTTATAATTTTTTATAATATTTTTTATATACTTATTCTATTATATTATTCTTTTGATAATTTTTTATTTGTTGTTACTCTAAGTTATTTTTATCGTCTAATGTTCCAATTCGATTGTCTTTTGCTACAATCATTTACAATGCATCACATCCATGAAATACCTCATCGAGTTGTCTTCACTAATTCGGGTTCCAACTACATGGATATGAGTTGTCTTCACTGATTCGGGTTCCAACTACATGGATGTAAGCGTTCAAAGAAGAGGCAATAGTCTCTACTTTACCGAAGGATGTAAGCGTTCAGTTTTGCTAAATTCATGACAAATTCAAATATGCAATTTCAACGATTGGTAATATATTTAAATTTTCTTAGTTTAAGCTGTTCATTATTAGAATAATTTTTTAACATATTTTAATTTTTTTCAGAAATTATCAACTTTCTTTTGCATGCATGCAATGCCATTGAGGGGAATAAGAGTTAGTTTGGTTTCTCGGTGTGGCAATTTTATACCTTGCCGCATTGCATGGATAGCGGATGATGAAGCTTATCTAACAAGAGGATGGTCTGATTTTGCACGAATTCTAAATATTAAAACTTACGATGTTATTTCAGTTGGTTGTCGTTACAAGAATGATTCTATACTATACGTGAATAAGGATTAGAATATGTTCAATATTGTTTAGGTAATTTGGTTTTACTATTAGTATTTGATTAAATTATAATTATAGAATTTTAAATTATTGCCTCAATTTATATATTACGATTATTTTTTGTGGATGTGCTATTTTTAAATAATTTAATAAAATGAAGTAGTGTAAGATATTATTAAG
>NC_029778.3:10418566-10449074 GCF_000817695.3 Arachis duranensis
TTCGACTAGCTAATTAATGCAAAATTGAGTACCCTTTTTTATTCGATTGAGGTCATATTCTGTTTGGTGAAAGTTTTAATCACCTTAATTAAATCCTGTCTTTGTGCCTTAACTTAAACAAGTAGTAATATGTTACATATTATTTGGTATATCTAAGTAGTTATTTTTCATAGTGGAGATGTAAAAAATCATATTAAGGTTTATTTCCAAATAATTAGTGGATGAATAATAGTAGATTATATTATTTTGGGAAAGTATTTTCATTATAATTATATCAAATTAATGTTTAATTATGATAAAATATGTTAATTATAATTATATCATAGAATTATAATAATTACGATATTTATGTTATATATTTTAATCATTTATGTACGTAAATAATTAGAAATCAATCAAATTAAATTATCACGGTAAATAATATGTTGTATATTATTACGGGAAATAATCCGTAGATAAAATTGAAATTACACCCGTATCATATAATTATAATTGATCAATTGATATAAAATGAAATTATACCCGTGTCATGAGTAATAATCTAAATAATTATATCTTAACAAAATATAATTTGAAATAATTTATAAACAATTATCTTAACAAAAATAATTATTTAATAATTGATTTAAAAATTAATGCAAAATATAATTTTCAATAATAGTATTATTAATTAGGTAAATAATAAAATTTCAAATTATTATTTGAAATATAAATAATATATGAAAATCAATTGAGTAAATCAATAATTTTGCACCTCAATAATTTGACAATTATTACTCAATTAACCAGTTAATTAAATTAGTAATAAAAATTTCCAATTTCAAATTTTGTATATTAAGTAATTATTAAAAACTGGGTAATAACGATTTACACGGGAAAATCATTGATAAATTCAATTAACCATAAAGAAGATAATATACTAACAGTTTTAGTATATTATTTATGGCAAGGGAAATTATTTCCTCAAATTAAATTTTATATAATTATAGTAAGTCTCTATAATTAAAGCAATATAAAACTGCTTCATATATAGCAATAATATTATACATATTTATATATCTCTTCTTTTATCTCTTTTTTTAAAATATTGACATATAATTAATGTAAAAAATATGTAATATTAAACTGTGTTGTTATGCATATTGCATATATATGAATTTATATAATAACCCGTATAATTTATACGTATGGCATAATACATATGTCAAAAAAAGATTCCATAATTTTTGAAAACCACTGTTTTGTTATATGAAATTAAAATTGAAATTAAATAATTTCTATTTATATAAGTTTTTTCTATTAGTATCAAGTATTTCCATTAAAAATTCATATATATACGATCAAATAATTGGTGCTGTTAGCGGTAATATGGGTGGACTTTTCTTCTTATATGGTCAAGGTGGTTGTGGAAAAATATTTTTATGGTTAACTATATCATGCTCAATTAGGTCTAAAGGAGGTATAGTTTTAAATGTTGCTTCGAGTGGGATTGCTGCACTTTTGTTGCCTAATAGAAGAACTGCACATTCAAGATTTAAAATTCCTTTTGCCATAAATGAGGATTCTTTGTGTAGCATTAAATAGGAAAGTCCTATTGCAAGGTTAATATCCAAGCTAAGGCCAAATTAATCACATGGGATGAAGCTCCAATGATAAGTAAGTATTGTTACGAAGCTTTAGATAAATGCCTCAGAGACATCTTAAGATGCTCAGATTCGTATAATGCTCATTTGCCATTTGGAGGTAAAGTTGTTGTTCTCGGAGGAGATTTTAGACAAATTTTACCTGTGATTTCCAGAGGCTCAAGGCAAGATATAATTCAGTCTTCTATTAATTCTTCATATTTGTGGCATAACTGTAAGGTTTTGAAGCTTACAAAAAATATGAGATTGTCACTAGGTGAAAACAACAACATAAAAGAACTCAGAAATTTTGCAGAATGGCTACTCAAAATTGGTGATGGTTTGGCTGGTGATACAACAGATGGTGAATCGATCGTTCATATACCATCTGACATTTTGATTAAGAACTCTGAGATAGCTTTGGATGACCTCATTGATTTCGTGTATCCAAATATGTTATCCAATTTATCCGTTGAAAATTATTTCAAGGATAGAGCAATTCTTGCACCAACTTTAGATTTTTGTGTCACTGATGTCAACAACAAGATGATTGCAGGGCTACCTGGACAAGAAAGAGTCTACTTAAGTTCAGACTCTGTGTGTGTTGAAGAGAGAAATATGGAATTTGAGTTAGATGCTTTCTCGCCGGAGATTCTAAATGGAATAAATTGTTCAGGTCTACCATCACACAAGTTGGTTCTGAAGGTTGGCGCTCCTGTTATGTTGCTGTGGAATATAGACCAAACTAATGGTTTGTGCAATGGCACGAGGATGCAAGTTAGAAAAATAGGAAATCATGTGATAGAATGCAAGACTTTAACTGGTAACAAAGCTGGAAGTATTGTTCTTATCCTAAGACTGAATCTAATTCCAAATAATGAAACATTGCCGGTCAGGTTTCAAAGAAGACAATTCCCAATTATCATGTCATTTGCAATGACAATAAATAAGTCATAGGGACAAACTCTATTAAAAGTTGGAATTTACCTTCCAAGGCCAGTTTTCACCCATGGTCAATTGTATGTTGCGTTATCAAGGGTAACGAGTAAAGATGGTCTGCGAGTGCTGTTGCAAGATCATGGACACTTGGAAGATAACTGCACGATGAATGTGGTATATAGAGAAGTTTTTGAGATCCTATAATAAAAAGGTAATAACAAAATGTCTTACTAAATCTATTTATTTATTAAAATTTATTACTATCACTTAAAAAAATTTAGAAATTCTAGGAACTAATAGATGAATTCTTATTATACATTAATAGTTTGAAAATATTAAAATGATCATTAAAATTCGTATAATTTTATTCTCTTGACAAACAATTTTATAATTATGTTAATCATATAATTTTATATACAAACATTGATACGGTGTTGTTTCATGTATATATTTTGCAGGTATCAAAAGATAGCATTGAATTGTTATTCAGTATGTTTAAATTATTTATTGTTTATTACAAAACTTTCTACATTAGGATTCTCTATTAATTTGTTCTTCATTTTGAGCTGATTTTGATATTTTCTTACTTTACAGTAAACCAACATATAAAATTTTGTTGGTAGATTTAAGTATTACTAGATTATTTATGGTCATATTGAGTATATATGCCTGATTTATTAAAAAAAGTAGATTAAATAACTATTTTATAGTTAATACAATTAATACTATATTAAGAAAAGAAAAACAACGCATACAAGTTATTTTTTTATTAATTAAATTATTATAATTAAAATGAAATTTAACATAACAACTTAAAATTATGATTTCAATCTTATCACGTGCATGGCACGGGTGATTAAACTTGTTAGAAAATAATAATGGAGATTTCTTTAAAATTAAAGCATAACCACAATCAATACTAAAGCATAACCACAATCAATACTAATATTGTCTAATAATACCAAATATTTAAATCAATACAAATAACACAATCTTATGTATTAGTCTAAAGTCTTATGCATTCTAAACATAAAACATTAATTTATAGTCTTATAATGACTAATAATACAAAATATTAAGGTTTACAATACTTAAATTCCACATAAGAATAGTCATAATCTATCACTAATAACACAAAATATTAATTGTGTATGATGACCGGGCCACCGGGCCGACTTCGGGTGACCCGAGATATGGCCCGGACCCGACCCAAAATAATGACCGGGTCTATTTTTGAGACCCGTACCCGACCCTAGACCCGATGAAATCACACCAAATTAGTCCCTAAAGTGTTCGGGGCCGGGCCGGACCTTCGGGCCGGGCCGGGTCTGTGCACCCCTAATGGAGATGAAAAGATTGATGAGATTCAAAGAGAACTAACAAATCAATCAGAGAATAATAATGGAGATGAAATAAGGGTCAGGTACAGATGTAAGTTGGTACAGATATACAAAAATTTTTTTTGCTTCACTACCAGATCGACACGTGGTTCTGGCTGATGCAAGTTGATACAGATGTTAGCAGGACTTGTCGGGCGTGGATGGTAGCTATGGTTGAGCCAAGGCTGTCCATGCAAATGTTAGCTGTTGGACATCTGGAGTGGACTTCGGCAGCAATAAATTGAATATCTCAAAAGATGAATTAGACCTCAAATATTTTGCATTTTATTAATGGCATAGGAAAAAAAATTAAAAGCCCATTTACCTGAAAATATTTTTTTTTGCTCAAGTTGAAAAATAAAAATGATATATTGACTAGAATTATCATTGAATATATTTTTAAAATTTAATTGTATGTAAAGTGAATTTTTTTTAAAACAGTAAATAGGACCCTTTTAATACTATTATAAACTGAATTTAATATATGCAGGTGTAATATTACTTATATTTGAATTATGGATTTGGTCCAATATTTTAAAAGTTATTGCTTCTTTGTAGATCGACCAAAAAATATGCTAAAAACGATATTTGAATGGATATGTAGTTTATTTTATTTATAAAATTCATCATTTGGTTATATTAATTATGATTTTTTTTAATGTAAGAACAGTTTATTATATAACACCTTTATTATTAGAATGTCATATTTTTTATTGCATCAGAACATTAGATATAGATGAAACGCTAAAAAATAGAGACGGTTCTTTTTATTAAATGAAATTTATTATTAAAGTATCTTTTATAGTATTTTTAATTTTTTAAAACCAAATAATTGTACATATAAATTAAGAATAATGTTCTAAAATAACAATTAAAAAGTTTCTTTAAATTTGTTCGAACATTACAACTTAAAAAAAAAACCTGATAAAGATCAAGCTAATTTAATATTAACTCAATTTATTTTATTTTAATTAGGGGATGAATATACACAAATAATATTTCAAATCATTTTTGATAATCTTGCTTCAAACAAATTAAATACTTAATTGTTAAAATGATTTGGTCACATAGCATTACTAACGATAAAATATCAATTTTTTTGTGACTTAAAAAAAAATAAACAACAACAAGAAAGAAAAAATAAATAAGAAACTGCTTAAGAAAGACAGTCCCATTGAATACTACTCTCAAACTCTTTCTAAGGCAACGGAAGCTCCACTTGGGGAGAAAGGGTCCTCATTGCAGTCTTCGTTATGATGTCTGCTACTGTATTTGTATATCTCAAAATCAACCGAAGATCAGCACGCCATTTCCAAGACATGATATCTCGAATTTTTAACACCAAAGGATCAATAAATCCAGAGCAACCCTGTAAATTATTGACCATAGTAAAAGCCTCCACACAGTCTGTCTCGCATATAATGTCTCTTTGTCCCGAGTCCCATGCTAAAAGAAGCCTCTCCAAATAGCAAACAACTCTCCTTACAAAATGTTACGACTCTCAATTGTTACCAAACAGCCTCGTTGCCACTTTCCCTTCCAATCTCTATTAACACAAGCAAAACCAACTCGAGCATCATTGCCAGGATAGCTAGCATCACAATTAATTTTAAAAGTACTCACTGAGGGGGGAATCCAAGAGCCACTAATGGTGGAGGGGATAGACAATCGTTGCAACTCAAAAATATTTTGGAGCTTCTTTTCTAAGGACAAAGCCATACCAATTACCTTGTCTGTGGTCCAATACTCATATGGATGAAAGATCTCGTTATTCCTCGAACGCCAAATCTACTAGAGACCAGAAAAGAATCTAAAGGGGCGCTGTTTGCTATTATGTAAGAACCAACTCATCAAATCTATTAGTTGATCGGAGATCCCTAAAGCTTTCCAAACTAGTGGGCTTTTGGACAATCCTGAATATAATGTAAAACCGAATCCTGACCTGACAAACATCGTGAATAGCTATCCGTATGCGAAATGCCCCTCATAAAATGAAATGTAGCAGTAGGAAGAGCCTCCCGAAGACATAGCCAGGCTAAAAATTTGTGCTTTTTCGAAACATGTTGACGCCAAAGCCAAAGCCAATTACCCCTATCCTCCCAACTAAACATCTTCTTACTGAGCTACAAATAACCACTATGGGCATCGTAAACCTTTGAAGTCGCACCAGTCCAACACCAACCGACCTCTGAACTAGCTTGAACATCCGGGTTGTAAGAGTTAATATTGCTTTGCAGAGAGTGATTCAGAGGAGAATATATATTCTCAAGGTTCCACTGTCCAGATGACCAAAGGTCCAAGATCCTGAGATTCGAATCAGAAATGTGAACATAATCCATCTCCTGACACAGCCGCCACTCTCTTCTCCATTTAGAAAACCAAAAATTCTGTTCCAAATCCCCAATGCACCAAATAAAACCTTCGTTTAGGATATCCCAGGCTCGACATATACTCTTCCAAACATAAGATTCCCTTCCTCGAGACCGACTGAAACAATCATCCTTAGAAGAATGGTATTTCTGTGTCAACAGTTGAACCCATAGCTTGTCTGAATGTGAAAAAGTTTCCAAACTAGCTTTCCAAAAAGAGTAATATTAGCACAAAAAGGGTCTCTAATTTCCAGACCTCCAAACTTCTTAGGGGTAACCAACACTTTCCAATTAACTAGAATCAGGCCTCTACCATCAGCTTGACCCTTCCATAGAAAGTTTCGCATCATGGATTCTATCTTTTTAGTTACCCCTTTAGGGAAGAGAGATACTTACATGCAGTAAGTAGGAATCGCAGTCACTACTGAGTTGAGCAAACAGAGTCTTCCTGCCTTAAAGATTGATCTAGAGAAAGCGTACGATAGAGTGGATTGGGGATTTCTGAAATAAACCCTTGTGAGTTTTGGCTTTCCTCCTCCGACAGTCAATCTGATTATGCGTTGTGTCACTGCTTCCTCACTGTCTATCCTTTGGAATGGGGATAGATTAAATAGCTTCACTCCGAGTAGGGGTCTTAGGCAAGGAGATCCTATATAACCGTATCTGTTTGTGTTGTGTATGGAGAGATTGTCCTGTTCTATTAATCAGCAAGTTGATAAGGACTTGTGGAAGCCGGTTGTGGTTTCTAGAGGGGGTTCAAGAATTTCTCATTTGATGTTTGCCGATGATTTGCTTCTTTTCTGTAAAACCAAAAAACAGCAAGTTCAAACAGTAATGGTAGCTTTGGAAAATTTCTGCAGAGCCTCTGGGATGAAGGTTAATGTGGAGAAATCTAAAGCGCTATGCTCCAGGAATGTTTCAGCGACAAGAAAAGAGATTTTCACCAGAGTGTCCTCTATCAGATTCGTCCAGAACTTGGGCAAGTATTTAGGGGTGAACCTTAATCACTCTAGGGTAACACGCGCAACTTTCAACGATGTTCTAGACAAGATTCGGGGAACGATAAAATATCAATTTAAAAAAATTAGATGACATATCATGTAACAATCAAATAATAAATTAGAATAATTGAGATTTTTTAATTAAATTTTAAAAAATAATTATTTTTCAGAAACACTATATTCCATCTTTTTAATTTGCATCTTACATTGAATATTATCTTAATAAATATAATAATAATAATAATATCAAAACAATAATTATTACTATATTACAAATAATTATTTCAAATTATTATATGCAAAATAACATATATATAAAGTTAATTTAATTTATTTTAGAGATAAATTAATTAATTAATTTTATTTTTAAAAAAATTCACATAGAAAAGTAACAAAACATGAAATTGGGTTGCAAGATATATCGAAAATATCTCATCTTTTTAAATTTTCTTTCGACTATATATCTTCAATATAAAAGGATTGGATTATAACTAAGGTTTGATTTGGTAAAATTTTTTGAAAAGGTGTTTGCATTTTTTAAAAGTACAAGCATCTCATTGTGCATCTGACAACTACTTAAAAGTACAAGCATCTCATCAATTTTTATCTTTAAACAGTCGAAGAATGGACCGCACTACTTAAAAGTTTAATTTACCAATTTTCTGGTCAAACCGACCAATCTGATCTGATTCTTACAACTATGTATTAAAATTAGTATACAATAAATTTTTGTCTTATTAGTTAATAAACAAGCAATTAATTAGGTTCATATTGATATTATTATAAAACAATCATTCAATATGTTAAGAACTTAATTGTGCTAATTTTTTAAAAATAATTTTTTGTCTTTTATTTATGTTCTTTCAAAACCATATTTTACTGTCTTATTATTTTTTCTTTAATATTATTACTATCTATTTCTAATTTTTATTACTATTATTATTCTTATCATCATTACCATTATTATTACATAAAAACATACAGAGCCAGTCAATCAGTCAACTTTTTTTAATACATTTAACTAGACTAAAAGTTACTTTTTCAAAAAATTAACAATTATCATCACATCTTTTAGTTCTCGAAAAAATTTATTTTGTATTTTAATAATTCATATGAAATACAAATATTTTTTAACACAGATTTCATTATAGCCTCTTTAATTTCTTAAGCTTAATATTCCTAATTTAAAATAAAATATATTGTTACCAATTTATTTCAAATATTTATATTCATTCTTAAAATTTTATTAGAAAAACACACATTATCCAAATACATGCCTAATACAACATATATTTTTTCAAAAATTTTGAATCAATTATTTTCTTCTGTAAACATGCACAACAATATAATAGTAATAACTAATGTTGGTTTCGGCCATATAAAAAACTCTACACATAGATACAACAATTTATTTTTTTTGTCGATACACTATACGTTATCCACTTCTCCCTAAACCCACTATCAAGTTTTACAAGCACAATCCATATACAGAATTGTATACATATAAAGGAGCCCACTCCCAATGACAAAAAAGAAAAAATAAAGAACTGAGCCCATTACTTTCCTAGACACATTACGGAATTTGCACGGTAGCTCTTTCTCTCCCTAGCCGTGGCTCCATCAAGCAAGCCCGACAAGCTGCAGAGATCTCAGACAAGCCTGTCCCCTGTAAGGAGCGCCCTGCCACTTGTCACTCAATTCTTGAATCTGTATCATTAACATCTGTATGATATAATTGACCTGAAATAAAGGTTGAGACTTTGGTTACTATTATTGGAATTGAGGCAAACTCTGACGAAAGGGAAGATGGTGATGATGATGAAGATCACAATGATATGACATGGCCAGAGTTTTTTGCAATACAATTGATAGAAGTTAACAAAGACTGGTTCATCCCAAATAATGATGTCTCCCTAATTCCAAATAAATTTTACAATGACACGTTAAAGAGGTTTAAAAAAGTTTTGTGATCAACTATATCTAATTTTTGTTTTTTTTTTATTTATTTTTAGTTTTTTAAATATATTCGGATTCAATTTTGTACATACTTTTGTTTTGGTTCGATAGATTTATGTATTAATTTTTTAGTGAACTAAGAACTACTTATTAATATAGCTAATTTGTTTAACTTTGTTCTATATAAACTGATAGTGCTTTTTCTGCAATTTAACATTTATTTGGAAGATGTAGTATATGCATCATGCTTGTTAATTAATGGGGTTTATTCTCGGGCTACTCTAAAAAAAAAAAAATTCAAGAATGACTTTTGATGTTTGGACCTTGGAGAATTAATTGTTTAAATGAAACTAATGTAAAATTCGTGCTACGTTCTGGCCAAACACTATTTCATTATAAAATTTATTGATATCTATTTATTGGTATTAATAATTACTATTTTTAATTTAAAAAGATCCAGTATATAAAATTATTTTATTCTATATTCTTAGAGAACAAAATAATTTTATTATTTTTTTAGTTCATATTAAAAAAATTTATTTAAATATAAAAACTATTATATTTGTGTTTAAATATGTTACTGTTGTACCATTCAAAAATAAATAAAATTTTAATAAAATTAGTTTATATTCTAATCACACAAACAATAAATACTAACTAAATGATATTTATTTATATTATTAGTCTCTAGTGTATAATTTGTGCTACTCGTAAATCATATATTTAATTTATTTTATTATATTTATGTATAATTTTTTCATAAAAAGATTGATATATATTTATTGAAAATATTAATTTACTTAGTATATATAGAAAAATTAAATTATTAACCTCTTTTGTTATATTGATATTTAATTTAGTTAATAATTTTTTTCAAATGCTTTAAAATACATTGTAACTAAATTTTAAAAAATAGATAAATTAACTATTATGAAAAAGTAAAATAAACTATTATAAAAGAGGTTAATATTTTAATATTAAATAATTATATTAATTAAAATACAAAACACATAAAAAATACTATTCATATACTAAACACTTTTGACACCTTTATACAAATATAAAAATAATTAATTAATCACAAATTTAATAACAAAATATTTGGATAATTGTTAAGAAAATACAAATGTTAAAATAATATTTATTATAAAAGATATAGATATAGTAAGAATAACAAAACTTAATTATGATACAGATATAGCAAGAATAACAAAACTTAATTACTGAATATGTTATTTTTAGATATCTATTACTAATAAATTCATAAATATATCATATCTTTCATTATAATATTTTTTACCACCAAAATTTTAAATAAAATAAAAAATATTTAATTTATTATTTTCCACGATAGTAAATAAGATAATAATTTTTTTTTTCCAAAGATAGGAGACTCAAACCCGCAACCTCTTAGATGAGTATGAGGAGACTATGCCATTTGAACAAATCCAAACAATATGATACAGATTCAGGTTACAGAATTGGTTATTTATTTTACCATCCGCCTCTGGAGCTTTGCTCTAATTATATACAACAGAAAAAGCTGTGGATTGATCTATGGAAGTTGAACTTGCCTCACAAAATTAAGCTATTTATCTGGAAAGCTCTCCATGGCCGACTTCCGGTGCTTGCTCAGATTCATCACCGCATCCATCTATATCACCAATATGCCCCTGTCATGAAGCAACAGAAACAGTCACTCATTGTTTGATCGATTGCTCTAAAATTAAAGACGTGTGGTCTCAGAGTTATCTCGATTGTTCTAACGACTTTTGGACATGGTGGACTGCATCAACAGAGATACTTAACCCGTTGAAGAATGCTGACCGTAATCATCAATTGCTTGCCATCATTTGTTGTAACCGTTGGAAAGCTCGCAACCAGTTGATTTTTTAAAATTTTACTTCTATGCCGTCTGCCATTCCAGTAAGCTCTATCAAGTTGCTTCGTGAAATCCAAAGAACTTTCAGTATAGGTCGTCATCTCCATGAGGCAAGCTTTTAGTTGCATTCAATTTGAATTATCATTCTTCCTTCTTTAAGATTTTCCTTCGTTTTTCGACCACGTACAGTTGAATGAATACTTCAATGTAGTGTTTTTGAAAAATTTCCACCTTTTATTATGATGTCCTACTTTTCAACATCTTTGTATTTCATTTTTTAATAATTAATGAAATATAACCTACTATCTTTTCAGAAAAAAAAAATAATTCATGAATTCGTTAAAAATAGTAGCAACATATTACCAAAAGAGATTAAAAAGAAAAATTAAATCTTTAATTTTACCTGGTGGAACATATCCGATGGTTCCCTTGATTACAGAGGAACTTCCTTTATCACTGCTAGAGTGGCTTGCGACACCATGAACAAGCCTAGCTAATCCAAAGTCTCCCAAGTGGGCAACCATGTCATCATCAAGCAGAACATTGCTTGGCTTAATATCACAATGAACTACAGCTTCTTCTAAATCATTGTGAAGATAATCCAATGCAAAAGCTACATCAAGAGCAATATTTACTCTTTGCATAAGGCTGAGACCTGGATTTGTGGACTCGCTATCTTCAATAGTGTGGTGTAACAAGGTTTCTAGGCTACCATTAGGCATGAACTCAAACACTATGGCCTTGAAATCATCCCCTTTGTAATCAACACTTGAACAACAAGTCAATATGTTGATAAGGTTTCTGTGCTTGATTTTTCCTAGAGCTTTGCATTCGGCCATGAAACTCTTTGATGCCCCGCGTGTTTGAAGGTTCAACACTTTGACAGCAACAGGCCTCTCAAAATGAACAAGGGTTCCTCTATACACAGAGCCAAAGCTTCCTGAGCCAACTAAATTGGATGAAGAAAATCCATTTGTTGCTTGATGTAGCTCTCCATAAGAAACCCTCAAGTACTTATGTTCCAATGATGGTAAAAAAGGTAACTTCTTGGGCTTCCTCATGAAACAATAGATGCTAACAAAAATAATGAAAGAGATCAAAAGCTCTCCAATAACACTGATGAGAATAATTTTCTTTTTACGAGAGCTCTTGTGTTTATTTGAGGGCAACTTTGGACATGGAGGGAAATTCAGTTGAGGTATCCCACCACACAGATCCTTGTTTCCAATGAGTGATATTGCTGTGATGTTACTAAATATTCCTCCTAATGGGACCTTGCCATAGAGCTGGTTATTGGAAAGGTCCAAAGCATTCAACTGTGTCAATTTCTCAAGTTCATACGGGATTGTGGCTGAGAAGCTGTTGTTGGAAAGTCCTAAGAATTCAAGTGATCTTAGAGAACCCAAGAAGGAAGGTATATTTCCATGGAAGAAGTTTGCATCTAGATAAAGCTCTATCAATGCAGAACAAGCACCAAGTTCATATTGGGAAGTTGTCAGTGAATTGATTTGATGCAACAACAAAAACAGACAGATTGGGAAAAGCAAGGTGTAAATTTGAAGAAATAGGACCCACTAGTTTGTTGTTACTTATATCAAGAACTTGAAGATTTGAAAGGTTGTAGAACGCATTAGGAACTTGGCCTGACAAATTATTGGTACTCAAAGAGAGGTACTCCAAATTTGACAACCTTCCCAAAGCATGAATTATAGGACCTTCCAAATTGTTTCCTGCAAGATACAATGTATCAAGTGATGAAAGATTCCCCAAGGTTGGTGGGATATTACCAACTAGATTATTGAATCCAAGCTCCAACATAGTAAGTTGCATCATGGATCCAAACCATGATGGAACTTTCCCAGTTAAATTGTTGTAGGACAAGTCAATTTTCTTAAGACTTGAGCAGTTGATCAGCTCCATAGGAATCTCACCTTGAAGATTATTTCTCGTTAGTTCGAGAGCGTACAACGACTTCAATCGACCAACATCCCGGGGAACCTCACCATGAAGATGATTCTGCTGGAAGCTAAGAATCTGCAGCCTCTTTAAACGACCAACTTGTCTTGGAATCTGACCGTACAAGTTGAGGTCAGTAAGATTGAGCTTCTTGAGGAAGGTTAGATTTCCTAATGATGGTGCAAGAGTACCACCCAAGTCTTGATTTTGCAAATGCAATGCTGAGACTCTCTTATGGCGGCGACCACATGTAACGCCCTGCCATTCACAGAAATGAAGAGACTCATTCCATGATGGCAGAACATTTGAGTCACCATTAGTAAGCTTGTCCTTCAAAGTCAACAAAGCAAGCTTATCAGTCTCAGAACTTAATGGCATGGCCATTGTTGTAGTTAACAGCATGTTTATTGAAGCTTGTGAAGCAATAGATATGAGAAAGATGATGATTGTGAGAGCCATCATGATCATATTATCATTACTTGGTCACAATATGTGCATGAAAAGTGTTTGGGAGTAACAGAGAAGGGAAGTTGAATTGGTTGAAATGTAGAAGCATACAACTAACGAAATCTTCCTTTTATAGAAAAAAAATTCCAAATAAAAAAAAATCTAAATTTATTTTATTTGGTATTTAACTCCTTGACCAATTACACTAACACACGCACACTACCACCCATCCTTTCTCCAATGATCCACATATTCCTTTATTATGAGCCATTCATCCATAGCTAATGTAAACCACATATTTCCAAATGAAAATCAGAATTGGATTCAGAAAATCAGAGAAAGAAAGATCGAGAGAGAGCAAGACACAGAGGGAGAAAGGGGAAAAACGGAAACAGAAAGGGAGGAATGAAGATCAGAACTCACGGAAGGAAGAAGGCTTCGATCTCACCATCTTCGTACACCCATGGCTGCTACTATTATCAATCGAAACTACTGCGCACAGAGAGAAGAAAAGAGCGACGAACTGGGAGACGCGTTGCTTCTGTTGACATTTATTGGAGTTGTCGCGCGTAGAAGAGAGGTTACCGCCGATTCCGCCCAGGATCATCATCGCCGCCGCTACCATTGATGAAAGTCGGCGCCATCGAAGGGGCCTCTGGTGAGAGGAACCCTAACTGTCATCGATACCATCGAACAGGGCAGGAAGGGGAGGAGTGACGTGATGAAAGAAGAGAGTCGTTCTGCCACTGATGCACTTGCTAGTGCTATTGAGGAAGTCCGCCATCCGAGAAGCATCATCCGCGTTGTTGCTGTGAACTATTTCAGCCCTGCCCTGGTATTGCTCGGTTACCACATCCTCCTTCATCGTTGTATCTGAATCTGTATCATTAACAACCTATTTTGATTATTGTTATCTCTGCTTGCTGCTCCATTGTTATAGGAAAAATGCCCAAAAATGTTTTTGTTTTCGTCTAGCCATCATTATCGCGATTATTGATGACATTGCTGCTACAGAGAGTCATTGGCATCACTGTTGCGGTTGCTGCCACGAATTAGGAATAAAGGGAATTGCTGTGTTAGATTCATTACGACATCGAGGTAGGGGGTTTAAAACGATTTCAATTTAAGAATGCCTGCAAGGTTTATTATTGAGTAAATTGCAAATAGTCTTAATTGTTGCGAGTGATTAATTGATGATATGAATGCTAAGTTGTGCTTATGAAGTGTAATTGGAATTATTGATAGTGATATTGATTGGTTGTGTGAATATTGAATTGTGGCTGAAATTGTGATTGGAATGGTTGAGATTGTGATTTGGAATTGGTGATTGGTGATATTGATTGATTATGTAGATTGGGAATAGTTTGATGACTTATTGTTGAGAATTACTGAATTTTAATGGGTTATGTTGGATTTGTTGCTGTTGAGCTATTATTTGGTATATTGTAATGTTAGTGAGCTTAGTTGGTGGTTGATTTGGAATTGGTTTTGAGGGGTATTGAAGGGTTGGATTTTGAATACTAAATGGTTTGTTGAAAATCAGATTCTCTTGAAATTAAACGGCAACTTTGAAAGTGATTTAGTAACTATATAGTGACTGAAATGATAAGAATTTAAATGTTAAGTAAATCATATTAAGTGTAATTGTGAAAATTTAATTTTTAAGGTTTCGTATCAACTAGAGAATTAGTTATGATTTTTCAAAGTTGAATTCTAAAATCTGATTTTCTGCATAATTTCTAAACTGAGTCAGCAACTTTAAAAAGCTATAACTAATTCTGTGATTATCGAAATTGCGTGGAACCAAGTCCGGATTAAGCTTGGAAATATAGGGAGCTGGACTGGTGAATTTGAGACTTTTTCATTAAGTTTATGATTTATGGTGAATTTTTGAATTATGGATGTCAAATCTGGTTTTTCTGCAGAACGTTTAACACATCAACAACTTGTTTCCTCTATTGGAATTTCTCCAGTTTGTATTTTGAAATAGAACCAATTTTAAATGAAACTCTGGTCCTAATACTATAATTTCATAAAAATTTAGAATTGTTAGAGTTGTGGTTTTAAAGATTTGGATTTTTAAAGTAAGATGTATTATGCAGTCAGGTGTTGTTTTCTAAATCAGTAACTTAGAGATTTTATAATCTTTAATTCTGGAATGATATTGAGATGCAACCAATTGAAGGTGAAAGTTGAGTATGTTTAGTACATATGATTCAAATTTCAGGGTTTTCCATGTTTTAATAAATGAGTTATGGGACTTGGAAGAGGTTGTGTTTAATGATTTGTAAAACAAAATGCTGCAGGAAATTACCTAACTTTCAAGCCACGTAACTCCTTCATTAAAAATGGTATGACCCTGGAACCAATTGAGAAGGAAATTTGGCTAAGTTATGTTTAACCACATTAATTTTGAAGGTGGTTGGATTTAATTTGGATTTTATATGAAATTTTGAGTGTTGTATGCTGTTGCTGTCTTCTGGATTTTTAGCACTGCAGAGCAGGCACGGTTTTGCTTATATTTCCGAAGCTAAAGACAATGAAAAATTATGATTTTTTGTTTAATAGAAAGCTTAATCTGAGACGATCGCATGGGTATAAAATTTGCGGAATTCCGAATTCATTTGATATTTTAAAAACAAAATGGAAATCAGGCTGCCAAGTTGTGTTGGTAATTATTTTGGATTTGGAATTTAAGAAATAGATTTTCTATACTATTATCAAATGTTTTTGAGAATATATTGTTGTGGCAATTGCTGAAAGAGGCTGACGAAATGTTGAGAAAGAAGGAACCCGTAAGGGTGGCGAAGTCCTATTTTTAAAGGAGATTATGTCGAAATTTTTATAAAAGTATAAGGACTTAATCAAAATCAATATTTAAGGCTTATTTAATGATAATAACTTCAATGATTTTTTTTAAGGAAAGATTATTTGGTATACGAGATTGTTGGCAAGGGCGTGGATTTTGTACCGCTTGCATATTTACAATTATAAAAGAGTAAAGAGATAAAAAAAGAGTAAATCAGAGCAGAGTAGAAAAACACAGAGAACAGAGCAGCCGGAGTAAAGTAAAGAGAATAAAGAGAAAAAGAATAATATAGATACAGAGAAAAGAGTAATCAGAGAAAAGTAAAGAGATACAGAAAAAAGAGAAACCAGAACAGAGTAAAGAGATATTTATAAATATATATTAGTTGCTTGATGCAACCCAGAGCTATATATACCAGAGCATAGCAGAGTATATATATATTTCCTGCAGTGAGCAGAGGTTGTCTCAAATGAGCGGCTATTATTATATGTGCATTTATTTAGAAACGAAAAATCGTATCCAGAAAATCGGGATTACTCGTGACCGGATAAATGTCGGGATTGCGGACGGCCAACCGACACATGAGCTCATGGCCTGTACTAGGATACTAGGACTAGACATTCATCATATGCATCTATATGACATTGTTTGGGTGTGTATATTGTAATTGGTTTGCCTATATGAATGATTCTGTTTAACTGCTAATTGTTATACTTGATATAATTACTCTTGATTGTGTTTGAACCTCATTACTTGTGTTTGTAACTGATTGGCTGGATTGTGGTGAATTGGGTGTTGGTTGAATTGTTTGGGCATGAGGCCGTGATTGGATTGTGTTTGAGGTTTAGTAAGTACGAAAGATTGAGTTGGTTCAGCATAGACTTAATGAACCTATGCTTGGAACAGATTAGTCATTCATACGGTCTAGGAAAACTTTTAAGATTTTCATAAAGGAAAATATGGGTTTAGAATTTTGGATAATTAACTGAAGCTTTATTTGATTTTGGATTTTTGAATGTTATGCCATTGGTTTTCAAAATAAAATATTGATAAGGCGAGTAAAGATCACTGCATATGAAAACAGTTTTTCTTTTAAATATTTCTGAATGGAATTAACTATTTGCGTTTTATTCTTTACTTTCACGGCATTCTCGACCTCTACTGAGAACATGTGATTTGGTTCTCACCCCCAAAATTTTCACCCTTTCAGTGACATAGGTTTGAAGACGCAATTTGAAGTTGCGAGCGATTAGTAGGCTTCCTTTATGGTTTTAATTGCTTTCATAGAGTCCCCTCGCTGTTGTCCCTTGAGATTTTATTTCGTATAGAGGGGTAGGTTTGATATATTATATTTAAGTTTCATATGGTTTCTTTTGTATAAGAATTATTATCAATAGTAATTATGTGATTATTATTACTTGGAAATGTTTGAATTATGACTTTAATGAATAAGAACAAAATTTTCTGGAATTTTCTTAAAACTAAAACGCGAACTCGATACAAAGGCTCGATAATTAAGTAGTTAATACTAAAGAAGGTTACGTAATGTTCTTTCTAATAGAAATATCCTGACTTAAGCAAGGTATTTTGCTGGACGGGACGTTACAGTTGTCTTATTAAGAAGACAACTCGGTTTGACATTATCTTGTTGTGATGCATATTGAAGAAAACGTATTTGATATCATCATGCACATAATAATGGTCAATGTTTAAACAAAGAATAACGATAAGGCGGCCAGATCTAAACTTAAAGATACTTGAAAACGGGTGGTGGACTAAACCGAAGACGGTGTTCGCTCTAACGAAGGAACAGAAACAAAATGTTTGTAGGTGGGTTAGAGGATTGAGGTTTCCTAATGGTTATACCTCTAACTTGAGCAGGTGTGCAAACATATCACATGGTAGACTTGCTGGGTTGAAGAGTGATGATTGTCACGTCTTCATGGAGTCTTTGCTTTCTGTCGCATTCAGAGAACTTTCAACCAACATCTGAAAATCCCTCATACAAATAAGTGAGTTCTTTAGGGAGTTATGTGCTATGAAACGTAGCTTTAATGATCTTCCAGTCATGGAAAAAAACATTCTCATCATACTTTGTAAGCTATAGAAGATATTCTCTCCATCATTTTTTGACATTATGGAACACTTAGCAGTTCACCTACCATACGAAGCCATACTATGTGTGCCGGTCTAATTTAGGTGGATGTACCCATTTGAGAGGATGATTGGGTCATTCAAGTGTACGGTAAAGAACAAAGCTCGGATTGAGGGTAGCATTTGTAAAGCATTCCTAGCTAAGGAACGTCCGCATTTTGCTCATTCTATTTTCAACTTCATGTTGAGTCACGTAGAACAAGGTTAGAAAGAATGAAGAGAGGGGATAATCCTCGTCAAGTGGAACAACATATCCAACCTTTGCTTCGGAATGAGCTACAATGGGTGCGGGCTGTAATTATTGGTTAGAGTAGAAGGAAATTGATGCCGCACATCTGCATGTGTTGTTTAACCGTGACCGGATTTCATGTAAAATCCCGAATAAACAAAAATTAAATAAATAATAAATTAAATATGAGCGAATATGGTTAGAAAAATTTAACAATCAGAATTTGATAATTTAAATATGACATTTAGACTCAGTGAATTTTTCCGAGTAAGAAAATGTAGTTTTCAGCATAAAAATACGAAGTGACATTTTAGTCGGCAGTACCGGCTTAAATCTACTCGGTACTGAATCTGAGAAATTAATTGGGAGTAAAGAGGGTAAGAAGATAAAAGTTAATTTAGAAAAGTAAAAAAATTTTAAAATGTTAATTAAAACACTAATTTTAAAGGTTTTGGCTCAAAGTTGGGATAACGGGCTAAACCGATTAGACCGAGTCCAAATTGGGCCCAAGTCCAACCTTTATAAGCCCAAATTAATAAGCATTCATGTAACACCCTAATTATCAAAAGCAGATGAGGAGGTAAGAACATTGAAGGGTGCTGGAAGGAAGGTCGAATGACAACATTAATGAGGGCTAGAAAACAACACAGCGATTTGAAACGAATTCAAGCTGAGTCAAGAAGTACGAGGGTTATAGAAAAAGAAAATTCAAGGCCAAAGACAAACTCACAAAATTCAAGTATGAATGGAACCTTTCAAACGCATTTCCCATAAAGAATGGGAACTTAAGAAAAATTATTTTAAATTCCAAAAGAGAAAGTATGCAACATATTGTAAAAGAATAACAAAAGCATAGATGTGACAGTAATCTAATACAAACTCAAGTTGAAGGAGATTATGTAAAGTTTGAAAAAGATAAGAGTAAAAATATTTAGGTGCATTACTAACCAAATGCATGCATAAAACTAGCATATAGTCGAAAGAAAAATCAAGTTATATTACATCAAAACAATTTTCAAGTTTAAAAGTGGAATAAGAGAGTTTCGAAAAGTGAAAATCATAACCAATCCTAGTATTCAAAGCCTAGTCAATAGTTATGAAACTTAAATAGTGATTAGAGAAGATTAGTAAGCTAAGGAACGATTAAAATGTAAAAGAAACAATTTTCAGCAAAACAGAGGGATCATGCGTACGCATCATGCCCCAGTCCCGCGTACGCATAGTAATTAAAAGGGGTAGCCGCGTACGCAGTACCTCTCCCGCGTACGCGGGAGTTCCAAACAGAGAGGATTCCCCGCGTCGTGTGTTACAGGTCGCATATGCATGTCTCGAAATTATTATACTCGCATACGCATGCCTTAGAAAAATTTGGAAAACTTCAAAAGTTGCAGAATCTTAGATTTTTATACCGAAATTCAAACGCGCATAACTTTTTTTTAAAATATTTTTCATCCATTCTTTAAACATTATAAACTTCACGAACCCAATTTTTATTTCAAACAAATTTTACAAAATTTGGGAGTCCAAAAGTCAAACTACGACTCCTTAAAGTTCATTAAAAAAATCAAGTTTTGATTAAAATTCGCAAACCCTCTTTCAAAACTCATGATGCCAAAGGTGATTTTATCGAAATTCATATTCAAACAAAACGAGTATAGAAGTTGCAACAAAGATCAATTTTAATTAAGAAGAAAGTTCGAGGTAAAAATTTTCTTATAGGTCAATAAAGGAAATGAGTGATGATTAGCAAACCGACAGATTTTCAGTCATATAAAGTTTTCAAAGTTTCATATAAGGAGTGCATGCAAAGCTCAAACAACTTTATCAAAGTTTAAAGAATGGTTATGAGTACAATCGAGTAAGAGAAAGATTTGTTTTGAAATTTCTTTAAAAAGAATCCAAAACTTCTTTCAAAATATTTGAATCAAAATTCCAAGTGTAATCTTAAAATTGTATCCTAATAAGGATATTCAGAATGCACTAGAAAGGAAAGTCAACTTGCTTCCAAGAAAGGAACTCAATTCAAAAGAAATCAAGCAAGATTCACAAAAGTTGGAAAATAATGAAAAAGTTTTCAGGTGATTTGATGAATTACAGAACTTACAAAGAGGGACAACTTAGTCGATAATGATTTCTTAAAGATTTTCAAAGATCTTTTTGATATATCAAACAATTCAAAAATACATCAAAGAACACATGAGTCAAGATATAGGGTTTTGAACAAATGAGGCAGTTATTTCAAGGAATTTCAAATAGACATATACAATTAAGATCAAACAAGAACGCATATGAACAAGAGGGCAGGATTGGAAGGTAATCCGATTACTTTCCAAGAAAGAATTGAAAACAAGAACCTCATAGCATACCAAGAAGGAACATGTCACTTGACATTTGCAGAGTTCAAGACACTTAATCGAGTAACCTCGAGAATTAACTCCTAACGTTCCCAAAACCCACGATTCGCGTTACATATAACTCGTATATCGTCTATGATAACCCATTAGTACTTCCATATACATAACTTACTAGTGTTAAGCCGGCCAAACTTAATACCAGGAATTATGCAATGTAACACTAATGGCATTAATCAATAGACTGTCATGTGCATAAAGCTCTATTTCTCGTTATTCGAACAAGACCTACTACATGACAGACGCTCAGAATATGCAATTGAAGCATAGTCGGTCCATTCATTAGGCTCTACAGGAAGGACCGCTCTGATACCATAATGTAACACCCTAACTATCAAAATGTCATGCTTCCGACTATGCCACTCTAATAGCTCAGGTATTACAACGACTCTTAAAATATTTAATACTAAAATATGAGTCTGTTTGAAACTTAAACTGAAATTTTCAAAACACACATCTATACTTAAATTATAAATTACAATCCTTACAAAAAATAAGTATAAATGTATGTTTTGAAAAATTCGGTTTAAGTTTCAAACAGGCTCATATTTTAGTATTAAATATTTTAAAAGTCGTCATAATACTCGAGCTATCATAGTGGCACAGCTGGAAGCGTGACATTTTGATAGTTAGGGTGTTACAATTCAGCTCCTTCTTTCAAAGAGAAAGAGAGAGAGCCGTGGAAGTGAGAAGAGAAGAGAGGGGTGAGGGCTTCACTATTCATCAGAGAGGGGTGAGGGCTTCACTATTCATCCTCCTCTTCAAATCACCATAACTTGAGCTACGGAGCTCCGATTGATGAATGGTTTGTGACCACGCGTCGCTCTTCTCGCCCTCTTCTATTCTATCCAAGTTTGGTGGTAAGTATTTCGAATCTCAAAGACCATTTTTGTTTTCTCTCTTTGAATTTGTTTGGTTAAGTGTATGTTGAGATATATTATGATTTTGGTTGTTTAGGAGTACTCTAGTATGAGTTATTGATGAGTTTCATCAACCAATTCAATGGGTTAAGGTATGGAATTTCCAAACCCTAGTGATTTATCAATTTCATGAACCCTAGGTTAATTATAAGTGTTATAACCGAGAGAGAGCGAGAAAAAAAAGTGGAAGCACGTGGGGGGCACATGCCCCCACTTAAAATTTTCTTTTTCCCTTTCCCCCCTCCTTTGGTGACCCCCCATCCCCTCCTTCCTTCTTTCATTTTCTTTCTATTTCTTCTCAACAACTTAAAACCCTCTCTTCCTCTTCCCTTCTCATTCAACTCTTCCATCTTCTCATTTCTTCTTACAATTACACACTATTATCAAACTCATCTTCATCATCTTACCTTCCTTTCTTTTTCTACTCTATCTCTATTTAAAATCTCATTTTCTCAAAATCCCAAATCATGGAATGTCAACTTAATGAGTGAAAGAAGCATTCAACTTTGAGTTCCAATTATTATTGAGGCTTCAAGATAACTATTTGACTCAATAATTAGCCATATTCCCAATTTTTGTCATCTCTATATTTATGGGTATGTATAAATCCGAATTAGGGTTAGAAAATTTGGGGCTTTTGTCAAGGTGAGTAAGATTATATTAATTGACAATATTAGTAGCTCACAAATATCATTATTGTCATATTTTTAGAGTTGTAGAATTATTGGACATCATTTGGTAGCTCGTTGACGCGCTCAGAGTTGCTTCCGGTTCTTTGGAATCAAGTTGTGAGTGGATATTATGTCTATAATTGTTTTTAAATATATTATTATCAATATTTATGTTGAATCATTATTTTTGTAGTTTGAAAATATCTGATTATTGTGATTTTTGAATTTTTGAAAATAAATATAGATTTGTGAAACTTATAATTTTATAAAAATACACACGAGACGATATTTATATATTTTGTAAAGTAAACATGTTTTCTTATTTGACTTTATTGAATTTTAAATAAAAATTTTAGTATGAAATCTTATATATATTGGATTTACTATGGAATTTAGTAGTATATTATATGTATTAGAGATTTTTATAAGTGATTTGGTTTTGATTGGTTTGGGAGACTCTGACTAGAAAACCGTAGTTAACGGCGGTTATGACGTTAACCTAGATGCATCTGGCTCAGACCTCAGCTAGCAGGGGCATTGCTAGCCTAACATGTAGGCCACACATTGGATCTGTTATACCGTACAGGCACACTAGAGGAAAGGGCTACCCTTAGAGGTGGAGCCGCCCTAGGTGTGTAATATTTGATTTTATTTGACTTCTAGAATGAGAACTCCCATTTCAGTTCATCCGCTTAACTACTTATTTATTTGTTTGCATGATAAACCCCATTTGTAGGGTTTATCTTGTATTGATTTTAGGAGATTTTAATACTTTTTACCCACATTTATTCAATGAATTAGCATGATTTTGTGATTGTGTCCTTATTTGTGCTTAAATGTGAAAACATGCTTTTTAGGCCTTTAACTTGATGATTTTAATCTCCCTTTGATTCCACTAGATGCCTTGATGTGTTTGTTAGTGATTTCAGATTGAAAAGACTAGGAATGGATCAAAGTAGTGAAGAGGAAAGCATGCAAAGTGGAGAAATCATGAAAAGCCAAAGAGTTGAACTCGCCCATGGACCCGTGCGCGCACCTGGCGCTTACGCGAGCCTTGCAAATCACCCCATGGACGCATACGCGTACTGTGCGTGTACCCGTCGATGCTGGTTTATGGTTTTTTTTAATGAAAACGTGGCCAACGAATTCAGAAGGGTTGTGGGGCCCAATCCTAACCAACTTTGGCGCCAAAGATGCTATTTAAAGCCAATGATTGAAGAGCAAAGGGACTTTTAATCATTCACACTTATTAGGATTAGTTTTAGTTAGTTTTAGAGAGAGAAGCTCTCACTTCTCTCTAGGATTAGGATTAGGATTAGGTTTAGTTCTTAGATCTAGATTTAAATTCATGCTTTCTTCTACTTTTACCTTTCAATTCTTTGTTGTTACATTCATCATTCTTCCATTCTTTTGTTGTAATTTCCTTTATGTTGTTCTTATACTTTGTTGTAGATATACTTTTGTTCTTTCTATTCTCTTTCAATTCAATTAGAGGTAATTCACAATAATTGTGTTCCTTTTGATTGTTATTGTTAATTCATTGCAATAATTGCTTTTAGATTTTGTTCTTGTTGTTGATTTACTATGCTTTTCTTTTGTGCCTTCCAAGTGTTTGATGAAATTCTTGGTTAGATTTTAGAGTAGAATTTTATGCTCTTGGCTTGGAAAGGTAACTTAGGACTTCTTGAGTTGCTAATGTCCAAGTAATTGATTATTGGAAGCCATTGACTCTAGTTCTCACTAATTTAATTAGTAGAGAGTTAGGACTTATGGACTAGGATTGATATAGGTCATTTGACTTTCCATTACTAGTTAGAGGATGACTTAATGGGATTAATTCTTGCCAATTCTCATATTGTGGTTAGTGATTAGGATAGATATCCTTGACCACCAACCCTTGCCAAGACCTTTTTAGCTATTAGTTTACTTCTTTGTCATTTATCTTTCATGCTTCTTTTCAAAACCCCAAAAATAACTCATAACCAATAACAAGACACTTTATTGTAATTCCTAGGAAGAATGACCCGAGGTTTGAATTCTTCAGTTATTAATTTTAGGGGTTTGTACTAGTGATAAACAATCTTTTGTATGAAAGGATTATTGCTTGGTTTAGAAACTATACTTCGACGAGATTTCATACCGTAAAAAATCCAATCATCAATGCATAATTAATTAATATGAATTTCTCATCTCTGAAAAGAAATATAATTTTCAAGGTAAACTATGTATTATCTCGTGTGTGTTATAGATGTAATGTTTGCTCACTAAGTTGCAAAACTCACCTTATTATATTCCCATATTTTTCATATACACGAGTCATTCCAGGTTCCATTCCACCTGCTCCTCAGTAGATCTTAGTCATTTCGGTGAGCCCTTTTTCTTTCCAAGGGCTAAGTGATTATGTAATGGAACCTTTGCTCAAAATTTAGATTATGTCAATGCTCCATATGCCACAGGCAGGATCCTCGTGTGGGTTATGTTATTTTGGAATCTTGAACTATTTAGATAATATATATATATATATAATGCGTATTTTGGATATATGTGGTTGTGGATATAGTTGGAATATGCTGTTGTTGTTGTCTGTGGAAATAGATGTTTATTATTGATACAGTGAGTTAATATTTATGTTGGTAAGGTCCTAGAAACAGAGGAGATTCTGTTCGTTTTTCTGAAATTTGGTCGTTTGGCTTGCTGAGGGACTTGTCCCTTGAGCGCCAGTCATGGACAGGTTCGGGCCATGACAATAAGTGTGAAAATTGGTTATGTTAAAATATTAGGTGATATTAGTAAACAATTAGGAGGTTGATATTTCTTGTGGAGCTTTGGTGAGGTTTAGAGCTAAGGTTTGGTAGAAATTTTCAAAGAAGAGGCTCAATTGTTTTGGCTCTAAAAGGTACGATTTAAGTTTTATTTAAGTACCGTGTGGTGTGATGTAAATTCCTAGATTAGATGCCCCTAGGATTAAGTTTGAATAGTATGTTTGGATGGATTGATGTGTGTAGAGAATGCTTGAAGGAAATTGACACTGTATTTATGAAATTGCTATTGGTGTTGGATAATTATTGTGTGTTTATGAGTTGTGTTGAATTGAATAAAATTTTGGGTCGGAGGCCGGGAAAAAGGTAAGGTAGGTAAGTTGTGTTTGTATTGTGTAATGATTAATGAGGATATTGAATGTGAATGTTGAGCCATGATGAGTTTTGGTAATAATTATGAAGAAAAGATAATACTTGATTGTTGATTTATGAATAATGTTAGTTGATTATGAGTTTGTTGAAAGGAAATTGATAGAATTGGACATTGATATATTGAGAGAGGTGTGATAAGGGTATGGAATAAGTCTGGTTAGAATTTGGATTGTTTTTGGGTTAAGAAACTTTGGTTTAAAAATGAGATTTTTGAAGAATAGAGCTTTTGGTAACTTTTGGAAAAAAAACTGATTTTTAATAAACTTCAGTGATGAATAACTCGAGCCTCAAATTTTGGATTTAAATGGAATCTATTTTAAATTAAAGATGATTTCAAGATCTTCTGAATGGTATAAATTTTGTGAAAAATGGAATTTTGTAGAGGAAGTTATGTTCGTCGAAAGTTTGGTGTGTAAAAGTATTTTCTACAAAATTTAACAGCTTTATTTTGCTATTTTTTAGGGGCTCGCGTACGCGGACACACACGTGATGCGGATGTTTGGCTTTGCCTTGACGTCTCGCGTACGCGAGAGTGTGCATGCGTACGCGAGGGTGAAATTTCAAGGCTCGCATACGCGGGCGGGTGCCACACGACGCAAGCAAACCATTTGGGCCAAGGAGACTCGCGTATGCGGGCAGTTGTCACGTACGCGAGATGGGAAAAATTACACTTCCGCGTACGCGGGACATGGTTCGTGTACACGGGGCCCTATTTTTCATCAAATTGATTTTGATGATTTAAACATGATTTTGAACCTCTAAACCTCTATTTTTTCTCTCTAAGACTCTAGAATTGAGTTGTAATGGTAATGAAGAGTGTTGAACTAGGAAGGGATGGTGACTTAGAGGAGAAGAGAGGTTTTGAAATGGGAGATTTGAATTGAAATTATGGATAAAGCGAGTAACTAGGTAATGAGGTGTTGGCAATGTTGAATGAGAAGTGAATGATGATAATGATGATAAATGGTGAACTTGAGATTGAATTGAGATATGAATTGATGAGATGTGAGTGTACAATAGAGGGCATAAGGGTGGTAATGATAAATAGTAAGTGTGATTGGAGAGTGTGACGGACACTATATCCCAAGAGTGTGTTGGGCACTATATCCCTGGTAGACAGTGACTGTGGCTATGATTGATTAGTTGAGGAAGTGCGGAATATAAAACAGATATGAATGAATGAATGTGATTATGAGACATGATTGAGTATTGATTGATGATAAGGACGTGTATGTTTTCTCTCTGTTGTAAGGTGTGTCGGGTATTATATCCCATGAGTGTGACGGGCACTATATCCCAAGAGTGTAGCGGGTGCTATATCCTAAGAGTGTGGGAGCACCTTACCCTAGGAAGTGTGTCGGACACTATATCCTGAGAGCATGGCGAACGCTATATCCCAAGAATGTGGGAATACTTTATCCCGTGTAATGTGACGTGCACTATATCCCATGAGTGTGGCGGGCACTATATCCTGAGAGTGTGACGGAAACTATATCCCAAGAGTGTGGAGGCATGTCAGAAAGACGATATCTGGGTTAGTTGTTGGGTGTGTCAGGTTCTAGCAAAGTAACCGACACGTAGGGGTGGAAAAAGGTCAAGCGGCCTACCAGGGGCCTGTAGCCTGGCCTGTGTTTGGCTTGGCCTGGCCTGGCCTATTATAAAATAGGTACAGGCCCATACTCTTTTAAAAGCCTTAATACATTAATAGGTCAAGTTCAGGCTTATTACTTTAAAATTTAAAATTTTTTATAAATATTAAATATGACATATTTTATATAAATATGTTTATTAAAAAATAATTTTTTAAATAATATTTTTATTTTTGTAAAAAAAAATTATCAGGCCTTTTAACAGGCTTCAAGCCAGGCCAAGTTGAATAACAGACCAGATCTAGTACTTTATAAAGAGCCTATAACAGGTTGCAGGCCAGGCTTAGGCCAATCAACTGTATGACAGGCCAGGCCTGTTAAGAGCAAAGTCTGGCCTGGCCTGGCCTGTTTCCACCCCTACCGACACGTGAGCTCATGGCCAGTAGAACAGACATGCATCATCTGCATATGTTTGAATTGTTGGGTTTGCTTAATTGTATTTAGTTTGCCTAATTGTGTATATTAATTGTTTAGGTGCTAAATGCCTTACTTGCCTTACTTGTGCATTATGTGTCTGTATTATTTGTGTTTGTATAAAAGTTAAATTACTTGAGGGCTAGTTCGAGTCTTGGGTTATTCTATTGGAGAGTAGTGAGAGTATGAAGGATATTGGGTTAGAATTAAAATCCCCTATGATAGTTGCCAAGTTATGGATCAGTAAGAACTTAGGATGGATATGTCGAGGTAAGAAGTTTAAGATGCTTAGTGAGTTTATGTTATAATGCATTGTATTTATTTGGCACTTTTACCGTACTGAAAATCTGTGGGTCGGGAGTTCTCATTCCTTATATATATATATATATATATATATTCCATTTTTCAGATGCAGGTCCAGTGGTTCATCTAGGAAGCAGCAAAGCTTACTGGAATTATGGTTTACTTTTGTTTTAAGATCTCTCCCCTTATTTTGGAAAATTTTTTATTAATGAACATATATTATATTGAAACTTGCTTATAGAGGCTGTGATGTATTTTGGGACAAATAAACAATATATGTTGTCAAACTAGTTTTCTTTCGGTAATCCTAGCCAGCCTAAACTTCGCAGGTCGCAGCTAGCAGCTATTCACTTATATTATATAATTATATTATGTTTTTATCTCATTCTGTTTTACTGTTTTACTTCGCTTTCTAAACACACCTTATTTATATATGTTATCGATACATGAGAGTTTCCGTTTTTGCGATTTTATTTTACTCCTTTTCAGGCTTCTCGTTTAATATTTCCCTTCAACATATATATAATTACGTATTATAATCCACCTTAAGAGTCGTACCACCTTAGTATCGATGACTTATGACTCGAGTATGAGGATTTGAATATTAGGGTGTTACATTATGGTATCATGGCAGTTCATCCTCATGAGCCTGTGGGATGGACTGCTTATGCTTTAATGTATACTCTGAGTTTGTACCTGTGCTACTTAGGGTATCTAACTGATATGTTTAGCATGAAGTTCATGAGCATACCTTTGGTAAATTGAAGCACTTAACTTGGGATATTAAGATTGATCACCTTGGTATCGCTTGTTTAGTGTGGACAGGACCCGAATGGTGTCTCATGGACATGAGTGAGGTACTCGAAATGGGAATCTATGTAGCGATATATGTGAGATTAGTGTGTTGGTTTGGATTCTTAAGTGATATCCTTGAAGGTGGATAGTTGATTTTGTTTAATTAGCTTTGAACTTGGCCGAGTTTGACATGGTTGGCATGCAATTGTAGGTATGATAAGTGGGATTCATCGGTTGTTTAGTCTGTAATGTTATGACATTACCCTTAAGGAATAATAAGTTGAGTGGGAGATTTTTGTAATTTGTTTATTGAGGTCCTAAGTAATGCATTCATGAAAATTGAGGATTTTGAGGAGATTTTTTATTTAAACATAGAGATGCGCTAGGGACTTAAACTATGATTAGATTCTTAATGGATGAAAATCAGAGTGACACAGTGGAAGCTTGCCAGAGCGTTAACATAATATGGTTGCAATAAGGAGTAGTAGGGCATGATTAGAAATGCTTTATATTTTGAATACTTGAAGGGTTAGAGAACTAATGCAGATCATGATTCTAGATAATTGAGTTGAATCGTGGCTGTAAGCTTTGATTGATTCTGGAATGGATGTGGAAATGATTGTTGATACGTAATTAGAATTAGGTGATGAGTGAGTGCAAGTTATCGTGTTTGAGGGATGAGTACTATGATATTTGGCCATGGTGACCATGGATTTAGATTGAGATTCATAGTGATTCATTTTGAAAGACGAATTTAAAAAACATTAAATTGAGGTGTTGATGTTGTACTGAGGATATATTGGGGGAGGAGGGAACTCATAAAAGGTGGTGAACTTCAGTTTAAGGGAGGTTTTATCAACCATTCTTTAAGGATTCAGAGGATTTTGGGAATTCTAAGTTAACACTTTAATTGGAAGTTATAGGAGGTTTAAGCAAAGTGAATTTGAAGCAACTAAATTTTGAGGGTAAAATTTTAAATAAAGTGGGTAAGATGTAAAATCTCGAATAAATGAAAATTAAATAAATAATAAATTAAATATGAGAAAATATGGTTAGAAAAATTTAGCAATCGGACTTTGATAATTTAAATATGATATTTGGACTGAGTGAATTTTTTTGAGTTAGAAAACATAATTTTCAGCGTAAAAATGTGAAGTGGTATTTTAGCCAGCAGTACCGACTTAAGTCTGCCCGATACTGCATCTGAGAAAATTAATAGGGAGTAAAGGGGGTAAGAAGATAAAATTTAATTCAGGAAAGTACAAATATTTAAAATGTGAATTAAAACACTAATTTTAAAGGTTTTGGCCCAAAGTTTGGCCAACGGTCTAAACCGATTGGATCGAGCCCAAGTTGGGCCCAAGCCCAACCTTTATAAGCCCAAATTAATGATCATTCAACTCATTCTTTC
>NC_029778.3:10449172-10455071 GCF_000817695.3 Arachis duranensis
GGGTTTACTATTCACCCTCCTCTTCAAATCGTAACTTGAGCTTTGGAGTTCCGATTGACAAATGATTTGCGGCCACGCGTCGCTCTCCTTACCCTCTTCGATTCTATCTAAGTTTGGTGGTGAGTATTTCGAAACTCAAACTGTAAGAACCGAGGTTTTTCATGTAAAACCGTTTGAATATAATAATTTTAAGTGCCCGAGATGGATTCAAAATTTAGAAGTTTTAATTTGAAAATATAAATGTGAAATTTGATTTTAGTGAATTTTTCTAAGTTGGAAAATATATTTGTTTTGAAAAGTTTTGTAAAAATGCGTACTGGCGCTTAAGTTGGCAGTACCGGCTCTAATTTGTCCAGTGCCGCGTATTTTAGAAAATAAGATTTTGAAAGTTGATTTATTGTTTTGGAACTGATAAAAATAATTTAGAATTAAAAATCGGGCACTAATCTTAAAGGTTTTGGCCCAAAGTGGGACAAACGGGCTAAAAACGCTAACGGGTTGGACTGGGTCCAAACCGGGCCCAAGGCCCAACATATATAAGCTCGTTTAATGAGTTTTTCAGCTCATTTCTTCCCCGAAATGAGAGAGACCGCGGTTTTGAGATGAGAGGAGAAGAGGGGAGTGGTTACTATTCACCTCCACATTCCGGAAGTTATAACTTTTGATCCGGAGGTCCGATTGACGAGCCGTTTGCAGCCACATGAAGCTCTCGACGATCTCTTCCTTTCTATCTTAGTTTTTTTTAGTAAGAACTTGAAGTTCCATTTCCAGTTTCCAGCCCTAGATTCTGCACGTTTTTATGTTTGGTTTTTGAGTAGATTTTGTGGTTTTGGTTGTTTAGGTGAGCTCTAATACGGGCAATTGTTGAATTTTACCCCTACTCATATTGGATAAGGTAAGGTTCCACTAAACCCTTGTGTTTAGTTGTTTTATGTATCTTAGGTTTTGATTTGGTATATATATGTGATGTTAGATTGAGTTTTGGTGTTTGTTAGAGTTGGTTGAGGCTTTGGATCGAGTTTAGTGGCTTCGTTTTGGTGTTTGGGAGGTTTGAGAATTGGCCAAGGTATGGTTTCAGTTTTCTTTATGTAATACGTAATGTTCATGGACACTTAGACTAGTGGCCCATATGATAGGATTGAATTGGATATATGGTTGTTTGTGGTATATGTGTGATGATAGTGATTATTGATGATTATTGGGACTAATGATGCATTATGATGTTGGTTAATGTTAGTTATTGTTTGGGTGATGAATTGTTGGAATTGATGAGGATTTGTAGTTGTTGATGATGTTGGTTGGGTGATGATGCTTGATGAATTGATTTTGTAAATGTTGTTAAATAATGATATTGAGATTATGATGTATGATTATTGTTGATTATGGATATGAAGCATGAATGAGTTTGGTGATGAAAATTGATGGTGATATAATGATGAATGGTGAGTGTGTTGGTGGAAAATTGTTGATAATTGTTATAGGTTGAAATTGATGTTGAAAATGATGAAGTGTGATGGAAGATTGGTATAAATTGAGGATTCTGATTGAAATTGATTATGATGATTGTTGGAAATGGTGGAATGGAATCTGATTAATGTGTTGATTTAAAAAATAAATGTATTGTTATGTATTTGATAATGGAAATCGATGAATGTAGTTGGTGGAGGAATGATTATAGTGTTATATATTTGGTATTTGAGGCTGATGATATTGGAGGGTGAATGAAAAACTTGGTATTAATGGTAGACTGTGACACAAAGGGTGAGTTATGAGGTAAATTGGAGTTGGTATGGTTTTGGTCTGATTTTGGTTGAAATATTTTGAAAGTTGAGGTTTGGAAAAATCCCGCATAATCTATTTTCTGACAGCAGTTTCGAACACCTTTTGGGAACGATCTAACCATCACAATTGAATGGGATTAATTTTTCTCAAATTTTTTTTATGTGTAGAAAAATCCTGGAAAATTTGGTTAAAGTTTAACGGTTGGATTAGGAGATATAAATTTTTGAAGTTTGTTACTTTAAAACCGATTTTCTGCTGCTACATAATCAAACCAGCAACTTTCCAAGCCTATATCTCCCAATCCTGACCATAATTTTGAGTGGGACCAAAAGGAAATTGAGACTTGGACTATTTTCTTGTTTTTGTCAAAATTTTAGACTATTATAAATTTTGTAGAAGGAGTTGTGCTCGTTTTAAAAATAGAGCTCTTACTATTTTGACAACAAAACTAGTTTTTGAAAGTAAACTTGTAATCAATATAACTCTCTTCAGAAAAATAATTTTTCTATAATACTTTGACTAATTTAAAGCTTTATGAGTCTAGTTTATTTCTGAAAAATTTTAGATACATCAAATAAAAAAATGATTTTTGGTGGATTTTCTAAGAACAGGGTAGCTTGCTGTCTTGGTGCAGAGATTTCAAACTTAAAATTAGTTTTTGCAAGAGAAAGGTTTTTTTTTTATTTTATTTAACTAAACTATTTCAACTGGTCTGAATCTATAGGATACTTTCATTTTGAGTCTAGAGATGGAGAATTAGGCTTGTAAGCTTCTATAACACAATTTTAAGGCTTTTGGGCTTAATTTTGAGTATGAGGACGTGGAAAAAGTCGTAGGAGAATTTTATTTAAATTTTACGTTGAAAGTTAACAAACGGAGGTTTAAACTTCTGGTGTATTGAGGATGAGTTGCTATCAAAGAATTTGAGAAAATGAACTAATGAGTTCGGAATGGAAATTATGAATTGATGATGGTTGTGATGAGTTGAGGACTCAAAATGGAATGATGATCTTGATGAATATTGAGAGTGTGCCAGGCACTATATCCTTGGGATGATAATGATTGAAAGAGAGTGTGCCAGGCACTATATCCTTAGAATGTTGAAAATTAATAATTGAAAATTGATTGGGATAAGAAATGGTGATGACCGGTGATGGTTTAAGGTGGATTGACTTGTTGGATGTGAAAAGTGTGCCAAGCACTATATTCTTGGAATGATTTTTGATGAGTCATATGTTGTTGTTATCTGTGTATATGATTATTATCTGTGTCTTACTTGCCTGCATTAATTGTGATTGTCTAGAGCTGAGGAGGTTAGGTAGGCGGTGGCGATGGGATCGCACGGAGGTTAGGGTGGTGAAGGCTGTGAGATACAGCGGTGTGATTATTTTTAGTTAGAATTCCTCTAAGTTTAGATAACCCGATTTATGGTTTAAGTTCCTGATTTATTTATTTATTTTGTTCTAAGCTTGAATATGGTTTGGTGTGAAGTTCTAGGATTGCCTTTGGCGTCCCGGGGCCTTACATCTTACATATTGGGCACTGTTATCATACTGAGAACCTCCAATTCTCATACCATATGTTGTTGTTTTTCAGACGCATGTTGCTAATCCACCTCGGTGAGATTACGGATATGGTGACAGAGTGGAGTATGGTTCCTCCTTGGTTTATTTCTGTTTTACTTTGTTGTAGTTACTCTCGCATCTCTTTGTATATATTTATCTTTATGGCCTTAGAGGCTTATTTGAGAGAATAGTTCTATAAGCTGTTTTTAACTCCAAAACTCTGTATGTCTGTATATACTAGTCGACTTAAACACCGCAATGCTGCGGCTAGTTTCCCATGATTATCATACTATTATATCTATATATATGTTCAATCCTTTTGCATCTATGTCTTGTATCTCACGCGTTAGCTTCGTGTGAACGTTTCGCACTTTTGTAAATCTGTCTTTGAGCTTATTCTTTCATCAGCCTTCTAGAATATATTATTTCCTTCTATATATAAATATATATAAGCCATAGGACTATCGTAACCTCTGATTAATCTTTGCTTTACAGCTAGAGGTAAGTTTTAGGGTAATTGAGGTGTTACACAAACCCCAGTTTTGTTTTCCTTCTTTGAATTCGAATTTGGTTAAGTGTATGTTGAGATATTGTAATTTTGGTTGTTTAGGGGTGGTTTTGGTTACGACTAAGTCAAGAGGTCACATTGAGCCTAACGATGAGGCAGCGGGTCAGGAATCTTACCAGATTGATGACCCAACTCTTTTGAAAATGGTGGTTGCTACCGGTGATCCAATCATCCTTAGGTCGGCTACTATGGATGATGACATCATTGGCCTTGGAATAGAAGACGACAAACTACCACCAGAGGACAATGGTCTCCAAGAAGAAGACGGGATCGATGACGAAGAAGAAGAGGAAGATGAGTTCAATTATCAGAAAACTACTTCAGAAGACGAGGATGGTGAACCAAAGGAAGAAGATGATGAATTTGTAAATATAGTACTATCTTATGTGTTTCTTTACCAAATTTTGAGAAGAATCTAATATGATTAGCATTATTTTATATATTGATGCGTGAGCATCTTGTACCTTTTTCTCTCTTGTTTTCTAGTTATTTTAGTTAGAATTTATTAAGTTTTATTATATTTTAATGCAAAAATCCTCTTTAGATGCTACTTTGAGTGTTTTAATGTTTTTATTTATTTCAGGTGAAATTCGGAATAATTTGACAGAGTTTCGTGTAAGAAAGAGAAGAATTGGAGCTGTCTTGTTTGGGCGCTAAATGCCCAACTGTCATTTAGCACCATCAAGCTGCACCGAACATAAGCATTTAGTGCCAGGCAGTCCAAATTGAAACCTCTTTAAAATAGCATCTTCAAGTGGATTTAGCTTTTATTTTATTTTTGTAATTTTTAATTACAAAAAATATCTTTTAGTTTTAGGATTTAATATTTTATTTTAGTTTTAAATCAAATTAGGTTAGTTATAAAAGGAAAAACCGGTGAATCGGAGAACCTCTAAGCAAAAACAGCCTCCATTTGCCACTCAACTATTGAGCTTCTTGTTACTATATGTGACAAATATTAATTATGTAGTATACATAAATATCTAATTTAATTTAATTTTTATTTTTTCTATTTTTCAAATTAATTATATTTTAGTTATATACCATTATTAATATAAATATAAATTTCACTAAAAATTTATTAATTTACTTGATCTATTTCAATGCTAGTATTGTGATTAAGGTTATTTATTTTGATATTAGTGTTAAATCTACTAATATTATAGTTAGATGATAGACTTTGTGAATTAATTATTTTTTTATTGTATTAAATTAAGATACTATTGTAGTATTACTGATAAATTTTATGGTTTTTTTATATTAGTTATTTTTAGAATTTGAGATTTGATTCTTCATAAAATATTAGTGAAAATATGTATTTCAAATTTTATTTTTAAGTTTTTAACTATTTATATTTTATATTTACGTGAAACTGGTTTTATCGGTTCAACCAGTAATTTATCGGTTGAACTAATAAATCAGTGAACCAATAGCTTGACCGATTCGATCACTGGTTCAGTTCTGACAACTATGCTCGAGAGATGTCTCTCACCTAAATAACAGCTTAAAAGTAAATTTCTCCTAAATTGCTAATTACTTGAACTAATCTGGATACGTGACATATAATCCATTTAGTTTTGGATAATTAGGGTTTTTGTGGCCATAAACTAAAATTGAACTTAACCCTCTAATTTCGTCGGATTTTAGTTGTTTTTGCAACAATAATTCTGACGGTACTTAACATTTTTTTATAGTGTAGTATGTCATTATTTTAATATATTTTCTAACGAATTAAATTCAATATATAATAATGTATCAACTAAAACTAAATAAATTAAAATATTATAACATATCAACTAATTAACTATTCAAAATAAGAGATAGACAAACTAATCTTGGTCTACTGATCCAGATATTCTCCAGGAAGAAGCCCTCTCTTTTTACAAGAATCTCTTTGGTACAACGGAAGAGGTTGAGGTTGATTGTTTAGGGGATGTTCCGATGCCCACTCTAAGCACTGAGGCTTGTGCTAGGTTAATTGACT
>NC_029778.3:10455851-10501043 GCF_000817695.3 Arachis duranensis
TCTTTTTTTCCAAATTGGGTTTGCGATAAATTATCTTCTATGATGAGACAGTTCCTTTGGAAGGGTCAAGTTGATGGTAGAGGTCTTTCTCTTGTTAATTGGAGGACCGTTATCACTCCAAAGAAATTTGGTGGCCTGGGTGTTAGAGATCCTGTGTGTGTTAATATATCTTTACTTAGTAAATTGGTTTGGCAACTTTTTTATTGTCAGGATAAGCCTTGAGTTGCTCTATTAAGGGCAAAGTATCTGAGGAATGAGGGAGTTTTAGATGGCCTTGTCTCTTGAAACGCTTCTCGTGTTTGGAAGAGTATCTCAAAGGCTTTTGGTGCTCTTAAGGATGCCTTCTCTTGGTGCGTTGGGTCACTTGATCAATCTTTTTGGTTTGACAATTGGAGTATTGAGGGCCCAATTGCTCAAGATGTCCCTTTTGTACATATATCTGACTCTGATTTAACTATTAGAGACGTTTGGAAAGATGGTCAATGGAATCTCCATGATATTTTCTCTATCATTCCAGAAGATGTCAAATAGCGTTTGAATGCTTATAATCCGGATTTGAATGCTGGAGAGAGTTCGGATTGGTCGTGGAATGTGGTATCTTCTAGACTTTACTCAACTAGGAGTGGATACAGTTGGCTAGCCAAAAGAAAGTTTGACTGGAATGAGCATGATAATTGGTTGTGGGTATGTCGTCTGCATATTTCTGAGAAGTATAAGTTCTTGATTTGGCTCAGTCTCCATAATGCTATTCCTACAGCAGAGTTTTGTTTGGGTCGTGGTTTAGCTTTATCTAGCCCCTGTCATCGGTGTCAGAATGGTTCTGAATCCATTCTTCATTGTCTTCGGGAGTGCCCTAGTGCCAAGGAGGTTTGGACCCTTTTAGGCTTGTATTCAGATAACTCGAATTTACATGATTGGCTCTACAGAGGTGCAAGGAGTGGAGATGTTTTTCTTTTCTTTTCGACCATCTGGTGAATTTGGAGAAGCAGTAATCAGGACTTATTTAGTATAGATGATTCATGGAGTGCTAGTAAAGTGGTGAGTTTGATTCGTAGTTCAGTAAGGGAGTTTCACACTATTTTTGCTATGCATCAATCTCTGTCTCCTCTTTCACTTTGTTTGCATTGGGTTCCACCTCCAGTTCATTCTGTTAAATTGAATTGTGATGCTAGTTGGTTTGCTCCTTCTGGCTATGCTGGTTTTGGTTGTATTATTCGCAATCCTGATGGATGTTGGTTGAAAGGTTGCACTGGAAAAGTCGAAGTGTGCAGTGTTCTTTTTGCTGAATTGTATGCAATTTGGAGAGGTTTACTTCTTGCTTGGGAGAGTGGATTTCGTGAGGTTATTTGTGAAACAGACTGTTTCGAAGCTCTTTTCTTGGTAAACCAAAGAATGCTTAGTAAGGATATTCCGGAATGGGATTTGGCAAAGCATATTCAGGAGGTTATGAATTGGAATTGGAGAGTCTCTATTCTTTTAATTCAGAGGACTGCAAATAGTGTTGCAGATTGTATGGCTAAAGCAGCTGCTTCTGTCGCGGATATTCACTCGAATTGGAGCCAACCATGGAGTGAGCTTCAACATCTAATAGATTTAGATATGACCATAGCCAATTAATTTGGTTTTATCTCTTTTTTCTTTCTTTTCTATTTAGTCACCAAAAAAAAAAAAACTTTAAAGTTCAGTGCCTTGGCCATATGTCACGTTACATTTAACCTGTTAATGTTCTCTGACCGTACATAACTCCTTCTTGAGCTATGTATACTTTTCAAACTTTTTAAAACTCCAAAAAAAAAAAATCAATGAACACAAACACCTTAACTGCGCCCATTTTTATAGTCCTGAAAAGCATTCCGAGTATTAAATCCGAAAAATTTTTAAGAACGTATTACTCGTTTTTAACTTTTGTTTTTTTATCCCGGAAGTCTCCGAAATGTATACCAAATCACTGTATTTTTAATGTGATTTTAGACACAGTACTTAGAATATGACATGTCGTACATATCAATAAATATTTTGCTGTTTGAGCATTTTGTTATATTTATTTAGTTTAAATAAAAAAACTGCATATATTACCCATTTCCTTCATAACTTTCAATAAAATTATTATTGCTTTTAGATATTATATTTTATTTTTTCATGTTCTTTTAAGTAAGATTTTGAATTTTTTTATATACAATTTTTTTGGGTGAGCTTCTGATATATAGAATAACTAAAAGCAGAAAGCAAAATTTTTTAGATTATAATTAATTTAAAAAATACTAATTTGTCAATTATAAAAAATAAATTAAATCTAATTAACTATTTATTAGACACTCGCAACTTTTGTAAAATTTTATTTTACTTTACATTAATATTCAAATTAACATCTAAAAAAAACTCTAAATGGCTCCTGACAATTACTTGAAAAGATAATAAGGTCTTCAACAAAAAAATATTTATTCCGACTCTGATCTTTATTTTTATGGGACTGATTAGTCTCTGTGTCAATGTTTTTTTATCATTGATACATGGACTAATCAATCCCATAAAAATAAAGATCAAGAGGCGAAAATATTGACACAAAGACTAATCAGTCCTATAAAAATAAAGATCAGGAGTCGAAAAGAATCACTTTTTGTTGGGGTTCTAATAGGGGTGTTCGCGGTGCGGTTTGGTTCGGTTTTTGAAGAAAAAGCCATCCGATCCGATCGTTTATTTAAGCAGCGGTTCGGTTTGGTTCGGTTTTTTTTAAGGTCATCCGAACCAAACCAAACCAATTAAAATCGGTTTGGTTTGGTTCGGTTTGTTCGGTTTTTTCGATCGAATAAAAAAAATTCTACCATACTATTATGCAATGTCATAAGATTGAAATCAATAAGCCAAAATACACAATAGCTAACAAAGTCTTGATCTAATGAAATATAACGACAAAGTCTTGATCTAATGAAATTTAACGACAACAGAATTCAAATATGACAATTAAAGAAGTTTAATAGCTCAACAGTCAACACAACTGAAAATAAAAATAAATTGTCATTAAACTGATAGCAATTAGCAATAAATTGTCATTAAACTGATAGCAATTAGCAAAGTTATGGTGTCTTCTTCTCCAATAAAATAGCTAAAACTTCGTAATGCAAACCAATCTGAAATTAAAAAAAAAAAAATTAAACAAGCAATAAACCAAACAAGCAATGAACAAGCAATAAACCTTTATACCAACAAATTAAACTTGGCAATAAACACCATTAACCAAGCAGCAATAACCATTAACCATTAAACTGTATTCATGTGAACAAACTGAACATTGAACAAAGTCACAAACTAAACAAACTGAACAAACTGAACACTGAACAATAACCATTGAACAATAACCATTAACCAGCCCTAAACCAACAATAAACCAAACAGAACAAAACTTGAAAATGTGAACAAGCAATGAACAATTAAACCAGCAATAAACACTAAACATAATTGGAAAATTGAAGAAGCAATGAACAAATTGAAGAAGCAAATAAACCTTTATACCAACAAATTGAAGAAGCAATAAACCTTTATACCAAGAAATTGAACTTGGCAATAAACAGCAATAAACCAAACAATAAACAAGCAAGGAACCAGCCCTAAACCAGCAATAAACCAAACAGAACAAAACTTGAAAATGTGAACAAGTAATGAACAATTAAACCAGCAATAAACACTAAACAGAATTGGCAAATTGAAGAAGCAATGAACAAATTGAACAAGGTTTAGTGACACCAAAACAAGATTTAAGCAACTCCTTCTAACATTCTAAAAGAGCTGCTGACGAAAGGTATGTGGTAAGGCCCAGGAGGTTAGTGACACCAAAACATTGCAAGGTTTATGAAAGGAAACCAGGAATTCATCAAACTTTTAGCCAATTCCTCCAGAGGATCAGATCGTCCATCATGATCTTCCGTTAAATCACTTCAAATCCCCATACAAAATCTAAGTTAATACAAGTGTGATGATTCCAACGGGTAAGAATTTAATTTTATCAACGATAAATTAAACAGCTTTCAGATTTAATCTGAAGCCCTCACAATCATGCAATTGAAGGTCAAAATAGCTTAAAGAACTCATCCACGGTGGGATTAAGAAATCCTTTAAACCGTAATTAAAGAGGAAATCAGTCAAACAAACACCTGAGCGTATAACAAAAATGAACCAGACCTAAAACACGGAATTTCCAAACAATTAAATTTCAATTTCATCATGCAACACCTCCTGATACAACCAACAACATAGACCAGCAAGCAACAATACCAACAACAAGGCAAGAATGCATCAGTAGAGTTTACCTGAATAGATGGCTCGGGCTCCATATGCACTTGAAGGCTTTCTGGGTGGAGGCGGTGAGGTACCCAGAAACGCTGCTGGGTGGAGGCTTTCTTGGTGGAGGCGGTGACGTCGGAGGCTCGGAGGTGGTGAGGTCGGAGGTCCTGTGGGTGGGTGGGTGACTGGGTCTTCGTCCTCGTCTTCGCGGTGGGTGGGTGACTGCTGGCTTGAGTGGCTTCGACTTCGAGTTTCAGGGAAAAGGAGTGAAGAAGGTGGGTGACTGCTGGCCGTTTGGGTGCGTGGGTGGGTGGGTGAATGCTGCGCGCTGGCCATTTGGGTGAGTGGTGTTTTAATTTTAGGGTTTTGTTAAGAACTGGTTCGGTTCGGTTCGGTTAGGATTTTGGTGGCAAGAATCGAAAACCGAACCGAACCGCAAAAAACCGCAAAACATTACTTTTTCGGTTTTTTCGGTTTTTGGTTAATTCGGTTTTCGATTTTTTCGATTCGGTCCATCGGTTTAGTTCGGTCCGGATCGGTTTTGAACACCCCTAGGTTCTAATAATCCTTTCGAAGTAATTGTTAGGAGTGAAATTCAGTATTCACCAAAAAATAAATGTATAAACAAAAAAACGTGTTATCTATAAACGCTGTTTGAATCAATCATTGGAATTTTTAGACGCCAATATCACGTTTAAAAAAGAGATTAACGCGTGATTAGGACCAGAGAGAGATGAATAGAAATAGGTCGGGTAAAAAAGTGAAAAAAGAAAAAGTTAATTTTGATACATTATAATTGTAAAACAGCTTTTTACGTGTATTTATTTAATCATGTAATGACATATTATAAAAAATAATTACTATTTTTATTGACGGTAAACAATTACTTAAAAAAATAAATATAATTATATTTAATTATGTAAAATACTTTATACTATTAATATATTAAAATTAAACTTTAAAAAATCACGGTGGAGCATGAGGCAATAATGATTAATGAAGCATGGTTCATTGAACAAAAAAAAGCAATAATTAAACAAGAAAAAGGCTTACATATTCCGTTCAAATTTACATACGGCTTTGTTTCCTCACATGATAAGACGTCAATAAAGGGAGTGCCAAATGATAATAAAGTTCTAAAATATGAGACCAAAGAGATAATAAAGAATAATAAAGATAATTATTGAAGACTATTATTCCAAAAGCAAAAGTTACCTTCCCCGGCTTATAATGACAAGAAATTGGAGTGGAAGTGATTAGACTTCACTAATTTGTTTGCCTCACGAAATTTGAAATCAATTCATGATTAGATTTAATTATCAATAATTGAATTAATTTTAGTTTAAGTTTGTTTTTATGATTAGACTTAATTATCAATAACTGAACTAAATTAGTTTTAATTTTGTTTTGCAAAAAACTCATGAGTAAATATGATAAATATAATTTATATAAATTATATATTTAAATTATAACTTATATATTATATATAACTATAAATTGTATGTTAATTTTGATTTTAACAACACCAGTAACCGCTATAACCACATGTCATAGGCACTATAAAAGAATGATTTTTTATGATAGAAAACATAGATCAGAGACAACATACAATACTCAATTGTTACGTGGGCTTTTACGTATTGTATTGTCATATGAAATGTATGGAATATGAGAAATAGGTTTAACTAACTTTGGGTTGATAGAGTATAAGGATGACAACGCTATTTGAATCTGCAGATATTTATTTCGTTTTTATCCACTCAGGGTGAGTAATTACCTTCTCATCACTGGGATAGGTTTTTAGGGGGATGGAATCGATTTTAGATATTATTCATTCTGATATATATATATAATATATATGATAGTTATACAAAATTTAAAATTTTATTTTGTTTATTAGATTTTAATAATTATAAAGATGGATAGGAGCGTAACGAGTTAGGATTCAACCTTTTAGAAGTGGGGCGGGTTCTATACGGATTATTTTAGGGTTGGGTGGAGTCAGATAGAGCAAAAATCCGTCCCTACCCGCACCATTGCCACCTCTAGTCGAGTAGTTAGCTTATTCGTCCGCTTAAGCAAGTGTCGAGATTCGAATCCTAAAATTTGAAATGGAGGTAATAAATTTGAGAAAAGGTTTATCTTTGAGAAAATAAGAAAAAAAAAAAACTAAATATCAAGACGGAGGTAATAAATTTGAAGTTGTGGAGTTCTGGTCTACGGCATGGCTAAAAAAATTTCCTTCTTTCCCCAACAAGTGGTGACAACATAGAGAAGTCAATATATGGATAAGGTACCATGGAAGGCATTAGTGTGAATCTACACGGGTGTAACGTACATATGTGAATTTAATTATATTTGGTTTTTCGGAATTCTGAGAAGGTTTAGTTTGAGTATTGTAATATTTTAAAATTCTGTAAAGTATTAATTATTTTACTGTTTAAAGATTAGTTGTCACCGTTATTTCCACAAAAAATTCTACTTTGCATGCATTTTTATGATCATGATCAAATTCTACTTATTCTTCTGCTTCGTGTCAAATGATAACTTTAATGTTTTTTTAACTTGTATCCAAAAAAATGAGTTAATTCTGCTCCTAAAATTTAGACTCTGAACCATAGGATTTTAGATAATTGCTAAAATAATTATTTCTGATCACGGTAGAGAAAAAACCTATAAAAACATGATAAAACTTTAAACATACATTATTTTGTAAAAAAAAATACTTGTAAGCAAAATTATTCCTTGATTCGTAAAGGGCACAGAAAAAATAGACCGGCTATTATACCACATAGAGACATTGAAATAATGTAAAGTACAACACACTTTAATAAAGTTAAAACGTATAAAACAACAAACGGATACTAGCAAACACGGCAATCCTACTCAGATAAATCCAAGTAGTAAAGCACCCCATTATTTGGTTTTCATGAAAACGACTCTTTATAAAAACAGCTTCTGTTTAATTGCATGTAACTCCTTTATGACATTTTTTATGCTCATTCGTTGGGTGGGAACCTCTTCAGAACATGCAATTCCAATCTTAGCAAAGGACACAAGACACTCTTGAATGGTGCCTTCCATATTTTGCTGACTTGTGACCCTTCTCCCCTCTTGTTTAGCAATTGGAATGAGCAATCTTGAATCGACAATCTCAGTGATTCGTTCTAGAGTTGCCGCGTTACAGAAATTGTGTAGGCTTAAACCTTCAGCAAACATGGTATCAGTTGGCTTCTTTCCAGTGAGCATCTCCAAAAGGAGAATTCCATAGCTATACATGTCTCCTTCTGCTGACACCGAGGCACCTGCTCCATACTCTGATTTAAACAAAAAATTCAGGAAAGAAGAGAAATAATGCAAGAATATCATCAATATAAAATAAGTATTTTCAGTTCAATAAGGTAAATATATTAAGGGATTGATTGCCATAAATACTTGATACTAAAATTACTTAGGACATATACATGGAACTCTGAGATGTAACTAATTTGGTACGATTAAATAGATGAAAATACCATGTCAAAAGCAAAAGATGAATTTAATATGATAGATTGTTTTATGTAAAGGAAGAAACATAAGCAAAACATTTCCAAAAGACATTGTGAGATATATCAAAAGAAACTTACCTGGTGGAATATATCCAACGGTTCCCTTAATTGTAGAGGAAGTAGCTTGACCACTGCTAGAACGACTTGCAGCACCATGAACGAGCCTAGCTAATCCAAAGTCTCCCAAGTGAGCAACAACTTCATCATCAACTAGAATATTGCTTGGCTTTATATCACAATGAACTACAGCTTCTTCTAAATCACTGTGAAGATAATCCAATGCAAAAGCTACATCAAGAGCAATATTTACTCTTTGCATCAGGTTGAGACTCAGATTTGTGGACTCGCTATCTTCAATTCTGTTGTGCAACAAGGTTTCTAGACTCCCATTAGACATGAAGTCGAATACTATGGCCTTGAAATCATTCCCATTGTAATCAACACTTGAACAACAAGTCAATATGCTGAGAAGGTTTCTGTGCTTGATTTTTCCTAGAGCTTTGCATTCAGCCATGAAACTCTTTGATGCCCCGTGTGTTTGAAGGTTCAACACTTTGACAGCAACAGGTCTCTTAAAATGAACAAGGTTTCCTCTGTACACAGAGCCAAAGCTTCCTGTGCCAACTAAATTGGATGAAGAAAATCCATTTGTTGCTTGATGTAGCTCTCCATAAGAAACCTTCACATAGCCATATTGCAAAGCTAGCGAAGTAGTAGATAATTTTTTTGCCTTTTTCTTGAAAAGATATATACTAATAAAAGCCACAAAAGATATTAGAACCCCTCCAAATGCCATGATGAGGATGACTCTCTTTTTAAGAGATCTCTTGTGTTTCTTTTGCAAGGGCAACATAGGGCATGCAGAAAGATTCAATTGAGGTATCCCACCGCAAAGATCTTTATTTCTAAAGAGTGATATTGCTGTGATGTTATTAAACACTCCTCCTTCCGGGACTTCACCAGAGAGATGGTTGAAAGATAAGTTCAACATACTTAGAAACTTGAGATTCACAAGTTCATGTGGGATTGTGCTTGAGAAGTTGTTATTAGAAAGGTCCAAGATTTCAAGGGATAGTAGAGATCCCAAGAATGAAGGTATACTTCCATGGATCAAGTTGCTTTCTAGTACAAGCTCTGTTAAAGCAGAGCAAGCACTAAGTTCCATGGGAATCTCACCAATCAGCTTGTTCTCTTGCAAATATAAGACTGAAAGATGGATCAAGTTACCAAGTTCAGAAGGAATGAGACCAGTGAAAGAGTTGGAGAATAAGGACAGTGCTATTAAACCTTGTTGGTAGCCGAATGTTTGATTGGGTATGTTACCGCTTAAGTTATTTTCATGAGCAGAAAATATCTCCATCTTGGTGCAGTTTCCAAGTGTAAAAGGAATGATTCCTTCAAATTTATTCGAGTACAGTTGAACTTCAGATAACATAGTAAGGTTACCAATAACAAGAGGAATCTTGCCATATAACTTATTTTCCTGCAACGTCAACCGTACCATATTCTTTAGCTTTCCAATGGAATATGGAATTATTCCCTCAAGGGAATTTCTCTCCATACCAAGTGTTTTTAGGTTGATTAGTTTTCCAATTCCTTCAGGTATCTTTCCAGATATTTGATTGGATCCCATAACAAGAATATCAAGATTGTTTGATAAATTGCCTATGGTATCTGTCAATACACCGCCTAAATAATTTTCCTCAATGACCAGTTTTTGCAATTGAGTACAATTCACTAGCGAGAAAAGGAAATCCAAATCGTAGGCCCTTCCGCTCCCGAATCTATTAAAAGGAACAAAAAATATCTGGAGTTTGTGTAAACTTCCCAAGTTAGGAGAAATTGGTCCATGAAAACCATTGTCACCTATATCAAACACTTGCAATTCAGAAAGGTTGGATATTGAAGATGGAAAAGTACCAGTGAATCGGTTCCCTCCACACGTAAATTCCCTAAGATAGGGAAAAGCCATAGGTATATTTAAGAGAAGAGTATTACCCACTAACTGGTTATCTGTGACTGAAAAAACTTGAATATTTGAAAGGTTGTAAAGTGAATAAGGGACTTGGCCAGAAAATTTATTTCCACCCAAAGCCAAAAAATTCAAATTCGACAACCTACCCAAAGCTGGAGTTATACTTCCTCCCAAATGATTGTATGTAAGTGACAACTGCTCAAGCGATGAAAGATTTCCCAAAGAAGGCGGAATACTACCAACAAAACTGTTGACTGCAATCCCCAGATGAGTAAGTTGCACCATAGAACCAAACCACGAAGGAACTTTACCAGTTAGATTATTATAAGTCAAAATAATCCAATAAAGGCTTGAACAATTTATCATCTGCATAGGAATTTGACCATGAAGATTATTCTGCTTCAAGTCAAGAATCTGCAGCCTCTTTAAATGGCCAATTTCCCTCGGAATCTCACCACGCAAGTGGATGTTAGTAAGAAAGATTGCCTTGAGGAACGTTAGATTTCCCAAGGATGGTGCAAGAGTACCACCCCAGTATTGATTCTGTAGTATCAAGGCTGTGACTCTCATTCGGCGACGATTGCATGTAACGCCCTGCCATTCACAGAAATGGAGAGACTCATTCCATGATGGCAGAGCATCATGGTTGCCATTGGTAAGCTTGTCCTTCAAAGCAAGCAACGCTATCTTATCCGTCTCTGAACTCAAGGCCACATGCACAGCCAAGGTTTGTGAAGCGATAGACAGGAGAAACATGATGAGAGACACCATTATTATTTTGTTGTAGTGTGACGGTGACAATGTGAGCATTGTGTTATATGGAAGAGGACGATGGTGAAGAAAAGCTATAATAGTTGCTTGAATAATACTCTCTGTTATATAGATTTCTAATTTGCTTCATTGTAGGATTAATAAAAATCAATCTAAAAATATTTACTGTACAACACTACAATAATACTTATATAATATAAAAACAATTGTTGAAACTTTTGTGCATGGGAATGGAAAGAGAGTGCAGAGAGCGGATATGATATTGGAAGACCAAGACTTGCAAGTTCACTTGGGAGGACTCCGCGATCTTTCTTGTGTGTACTTTAATTTAATACATTGGCAAATTAAAAATCGCCACCTTGTGTTTGTTATTCATTCGTATCGACAACAAGCTAAGCTAAGATGAAGAGCAACAACTGTCAATTTTTTATTAAAAAAATATTAATTTAAATTAGTTTAAAATTTAATTTATTAATTTTTTGACTAAATTAATTTGTATTGTCCAATTTTAATAAAAATAATACAGTTTAATTAATTATATGAATTAAATTTTAATTTTTAAAAAATATTTAAAAAAAATATTTTTGATATTTTTATCTAACTGGCGTTACATGAAATTGAAGTTGTTAGGGAGAGACGAAGGTGAAGAAATATTTAATTGAAGTAAACAACTAATAAATCTTCTTTTTCAATGCTCTCTTATTTGGTGGCTTTCAGCCAAATGACAAATTCAGCTTATAAATCACACAAAGTTAAAAAATTACCCTAGTCTTTACTTTTTAAGATACTTCTCAACAAAGTTAAAAAATTTTAAAGAATTAGTTAATAAGTCTCCTTAAAAAAAGAAAAGCTCTTTTAAAAGTGTTAAATATAACACAATTTTATTAAAAGTTCAAAAAGTTATCATTTTCAGTGAATTCATAATGTTAAATATATAGACGCTCTATTTGGCTTGAGCCCTATAACTGGTAGGTACAAATGATTAAGAAATTATTCTTCATTTCTATTTTACAATACAACTAATGTTTTATAAAGTAATTCAATATATAAGTTAAATTATGTGATTAAAAAACTAATAAAATTATAATTTAAATATTTTTTATTAATTTTTTATTATTTTTATTTACGAAAGTATAGAGAGCTAAATTTTTTAATAGCCAACTTTAACTTTTTTTTTCTTTTTTCCTCTTTAAATATTTTTTTTACTCACTTTTTCCTTTACCTAAACTTATTAGAATCTTACTTCAATTCCTAACATATATTAGCCATTTTTCTCATGGCTTTCAACAAAGTTATTGTTGGCTATAGATATTCTGTTTCATTTTTGGATGTTTTTTAACTATGATTTAGATTTTTTTTATATATAGTTTTTTTTTTTGGGTGAGTTTCTGATATACAGAATAACCGAAAGCAGAAACATTTTTAGAGTGTAATTAACTAAAAAAAATACTAATTTAAAAATTATATAAAATAAATTAAATCTAATTAGAAAACTAATTATTTATCACAGCCACTCGCAACTTTTGTAAAAATTTATTTTAATTTACATTAATATTTAAATTAGGTAGAAGATAATTTCTTGGTTTGCTATGTGAGAGAATAGATACTAATAAAAATTATAATAGATCGAAAGCCCGTCAATCATAATGATGAGAATAATTTTCTTTTTATGAGAGCTCTTGTATTTGTTTGAGGACAACTTTGGACATAGATGGAGATTCAGTTGAGGGAGATATGCTACTACAAATCCTTGTTTCCAATGAGTGTAACTGTTGTGATGTTACTAAAGACTCCTCCTACAAGTTCAAACTATTCAAAAAAGTCAAGTTTTCAAGTTCATAAGGGATTGTACTTGAGAAGTTATTGTCAGAAAGGTCTAACCTATGGAAGAAGTTTCTTTCTAGTTGATGAATTTGAAAAACTCTAATTTAATTTGATGAGGATTAAATATTATTAATTTAATTAAATTATAAAATTGTCAATTTGATTTTAATTTATATGTATTTATTGATAATTTTGTTTGTGCAAATTTTTATTGGGCCGAAAATAAAAGATAAATATTGTAAGCCCAAGTGTAAATTTTTGTTTAACATCGGTTTAAAAATAATCAATGAAGTGTGACTGAATTATTATTCTTAATATTGGGCCAGAATTGATCTCCATTAGCCCAAATCACCTTTGATAGAAAGATTCATTAACTTGGTCCAAAATTGATAAAAAGAGAGAAGGAGATCCATGTATGCTCCAACCGATATCACTTTTATTCTCTGATGGAATCCAAATTTTATTAATTGGAGTTATTGGAGAGACCTTGGAACAATGAGAGAGAAATTGATTTGATGGTGATCATCAATGCTACACGCTACTCAGCAAGGGAAGTAAAAGCAACTTATTTTAATTAGTTTATTCAAACACATTTAATTGCTTTTCTTCCTACTCTCTCTTCTCTCTCTATTTTCTTCTCACTTTCGGTCATATTACAGTAGCAACCATGGAAGCTAAAGCTAGCCACCGAAGAGAAGAAAAAGCACGCTACAAGACCATCGCAATGATGGCAAGAAAAAGAAAACTTAAAGTATGTAGTGGCTAAGATTCTCAACCATGAATGGTAAGATTTGGTGAAGAGATCTTGACTTCTCCATAGATGATGAAGATTTCGGTCAGAGAAAGATCTCAGGGATGGCTCGTCTCTGCTTTTGGGTTCACTCATCACAGAAGGTAGCTAGGGTGGCTACGTGAAGGAAGAAGCAAAAGTGGAGCAGAAGGAGTTCTTCTTGAAGTGCAAGCATGAAGGGATGGCTCGGATTGATGCTTATTGGTAACCAAGGAAGGACCAGAGGTAATTGCATGTTGGGTTTTACATTCAGTTTCCTCTCCTCTCTCTCTGGCCAAACCGGTTTACTTGAAGAAGAAGAAGATTAGCATGGTTCTTTTGGTTTCAACCGTGGAGGCTTCTCCCTATAAGTAAGGGTGAACAGCCAGGGCTTGAAATAAGGAGAAAGGGTGAGAGTGCAAGATACAGAGTTCTCAGAGCTACCTGAGCTAACATATGTTCTTCTCCTTCAATGTATTCTGTTTTGTAATTTTCTGTTTAATTTTGTCATGTATTGAGTCTCTTGGAAAAAGACAAACAGTGAGGTTTGTAAGAAAAAACCATAGAGCGGAAAAAGGCAGAGAGTGCAAAATTAAAAGAAAAAACCATAGATGTCCTTAGAGTTCCTTTGTACATCTGTGTTGTGTTTCATGATTCTGTGGAAATTCTCTTGTAAGTTGGGTTAGCACTTTACAGTTGAAAGATTGACAGTGACCAAGTCAAGTTCAGTTTGGGATTAGATTCTGAACTTGTCCCAGATAGGAAGGGTAGTTCCTAAGAAAATTGGTGTTTGTAATAAAAAATGATTATAGTGAAATTCCATCATTGTTGTGATGGAGACTGGATGTAGGCTACATTGCACTTAGCAGTTGAACCAGGATATATTTTGGTGTAATTTTCTCTCTCTTCTACTCCATTTCTGTTTTTGCTGCCCAGGAGATAAAACTAAAAAATATCTCGTGCCGGATCACGAGATAAAAAGAAAAAGTCTCGTGACTAGGTACGAGACAAAAAATCAAAAAGTCTCCAGGAAGTGTTTCAAAGATTAGCAAGTATTTTAAGTGAAAAAGTGGCTAAAATTCAAGCCCCCTTCTCTTAACCACTAAAGAACCATCACTAGTCAAAGCTCTGTTAATGCAGAATGTGCACTAAGTTCTATGGGAATGACACCAGAAAACTTGTTTGCATATAGATATAACATGGAAAGATGCTTTAAATTACCAAATCCTGCAGGGATTGAACTATTAAAGGAGTTGACAGATAAGTTAAGATATACTAAACCTTCTTCATAGCCAAAGTTTGAGTAGGTAAGTTTCCACTTAAATTGTTTACGAGAACACTAAATGTCCGTATCTTTGTACAACATCTCAAGGTAAATACTAAATGGAATACTTCCTTCAAATGCAATGAAGCCAATTTAAACTTGTGATAATACAGTAAGATTGTCTATTTCAGTGCTATATTACTTGAGAGATTGTTTATACTCAAGAATAATACTACTAGATTTTTAAGCTTTCTAATTGAATTTGGAATTGGTCCCTGAAAGACATTCTCATCCATAATAAGTGAACCTAAGCCGAATAGATTTTAGATTCTCTTAGTTATCTTTTCAAATATTTGATTCAACCCCATATCAAGCAAAACAAGATTTATTAATAAGTTGCCTATGAGATTGTTGAGTCAAGAATTGGTTTGGTACTTTATCATGACAAACATAATTAACTATTTTTTATTATAACTAACTATTATGATGAGCAATGTAGAAATCAATCATATTTTATAACGGAAGCAAATATAGTCCATATTAATGGGATTTCATTAAAGAATAATCAAGCTATATATAGAAGGATATTGAACCATCAATATAGCATTCAAAGCTCCCAAAATCAGAACCGAATCATGGAAAGCTGCTGCATCTCTTTATTGTGAGATGAAACAAAGAAAGAAAGAAATGCACATCAATGACCAATGGCCATGAAGCCAATCATGCAACGGCTAGCATGTTTCATGAGGATTTGATTGCATACCATTTATGAAAAAGATCAAGTTCTATATATTGATAGTTTATCAAGGATGAGAGCAACCTGGACGTGCAGATCACATTGAGAAAAAATCAGATTTTAGTTAGTGTTTTGAGTATATTCTGCATCTCTTGTGCTTAGAATTGAGAGTTTATTGAAATAAACAAAAGGCAAAGAGAGTGTTCACACAAAAGCTATATATTCTGTTTTGTTTGAGAGAGTTGTATTGGAATAGAATGCTGGTCTTAGTATTCTAGGTTTTTCTTAACTAGGTTGGGTTAGCACTTAAGTGTTTTACTAAGTTAAGAATAGCTTAGGTGGTTTACAAGGGTGTGAGTTTTTTGGAATTGGTAACCGTAATCTGTTTTGATTAGAGTAGAAATTCTACTATTGTTGTGGTGGAGACTAAACGTATGTCACATTGTGTTGTGTAGTCGAACCAGGATATTTCGAGGCGTCACTCTTCTTCTTTCCTATTTTCTGCATTTGCTGTTCTGCATAATCAGAAGACAATTCGAAATAATCTCCTGAATTCTGGGTTTCTGCACAAGTTATTTAAATAGCCTAAAAGTGGTTCCATTGATTCAACCCCCTTCTCAATTCATTTGGGAAGCTTCAGAGATCTATCAATACTTTCAAAGCGAAAACTTTCAAATTCGAACAACCTACCCAATGCTGGAGTTATGTTTCCTTCCAAATGATTGAGTGTAAGAGACAACTTCTCAAGCGATGAAAGATTTCCCAAAGAAGGCGGGATACTACCAACAAAACCGTTGGCTCCAAGCCTCAGTTAAGGGAGTTTCATCATAGAACCAAATCATGAATGAACTTTGCCAGTTAGATTATTTTGCCACAATATAATTACCTCAAGACTTGAACAATTTATCATCTCCTTAGGAATCTGACCATGAAGATTATAGGTTATCAAGTCAAGAATCTGCAGCCTCTTTAAATGACCAACTTCTCTTGGAACCTCATCATGCAAGTTGATGTTAGTAAGATTGATCACAATTTAATTATGTTCGGTTCTTCGGAATTTTGAGAAGGTTTAGTCTGAATATTGTAATATTTTGAAATTCTATAAAGTATTAATTATTTTAATAATTAAAGATTAGTGTTCACTATTATTTCCAGATTAGTTCTACTTTGCATGCATTTTTATGATCATTATCAAATCAATCACGCTATGTAACCAACAAGGATTCTACCAACTTTGCCAATTCTTGCTTATGACTGTATTTAATGAAAATATTTTTGTAAATGTGTCTAATGAAAATAACTTTTTTATGGTGGTGTATAATAAAAGTGTTTTGTAGATATGTTTTCTGAATATGTTTCTTTATATATGTGTTTTTAAGTGGAGGTGACTTTAATATTAATTATTATTGGCAATAAGTTGGTAGATAGTATATTGGTACTCTATACCTTTTCTTATCCAATTCTACTTCCTTCTTCTACTACTTCTTGTCAAATTATAACTTTGATATTTTTTTTTTTTAAATTTGTACCCAAAAAGAGGAGTTGGTTCTGTTCCTAAAATTTAAACCCTAAATCATAGGATTTTAGATTGCTGTGTTAAAATAACTGTTTCAAATCAGGGTAGAGAAAAAACCTATAAAACATAATAAAAATTAAACATACATTATTTATTAAAATTGTAATAAAATATTATTATGTTGTAAAAAAAAATACTTGTAAGCAAAATTATTCCTTGATTCGTAAAGGGCACAGAAAAAATAGACCGGCTATTATACCACATAGAGACATTGAAATAATGTAAAGTACAACACACTTTAATAAAGTTAAAAGTATAAAACAGCCAACGGATACTAGCTAGCATGGTAATCGAACTCAGATAAATCCATTTAGTGAAAGCACCCCATTATTTTGTTTTCATGAAACGAGTCTTTATGAAAATAACTTCTGTTTAATTGCATGTAACTCCTTTATGACATCTTTTATGCCCATTCGTTGAGAGGGAACCTCTTCAGAACATGCAATTCCAATCCTAGCAAAGGACACAAGACACTCTCCAATGGTGCATTCCATATTTTGCTAACTTGTGACCCTTCTTCCCTCTTGTTCAGCAATTGGAATGAGCAATCTTGAATCCACAATCTTTATGATTCTTTCTAGAGTTGCCATGTTACAAAAATTATGTAGGCTTAAACCTTCACCAAAGATGGTATCAGTTGGCTTCTTTCCAGTGAGCATCTCCAAAAGAAGAATTTCATAGTTATACATGTCTCCTTTTGTTGACACTGAGCCACCTGCTCCATATTCTGTTTGATTCAAACAAAAAATGAACAAAAGGAGAAAAGAACTAATGCAATATTATCATCATTAAAGTAAATATATTTAGGAGTTGGTTGCCATAAATACTTGATGCAAAGATGCTTAGGACATATACAGGGAACTCTGAGTGTAACTAATTTGGTATAATTATACAGATGAAAATACTATTTCAAAAGCAAAACATGAATTTAGTATGACAGATTATCCTATTGCTACAATATGCAAAGGAAGAAATATAAGCAATGGAAAACATGGGTCATAAGGTTTACAGAATCAATGAATCATCATTCAGAAGAGTTGGTAGACTTCAAGGAAAAGCATCATGGACAAGAAGAGTGGAAGAGAAAGTGATTTTTTTTACCATTCCAATGTTCAGCTATATTAGTCCTGAAAGAGATTGAGACAGAATAAATTCTTGATATGAAGAAAGAAGAAGAGGTTACAAGGGAGAGAAACCAGAACAAGAATATTGATGAATATTTGGTGTCAATTGTATTTTGTAATTCAATCTATCTAACTCTGTGTACAGGAGCAGCTTATATACTACTTCAGCTGCTGCATGATAACAGAATGAACTGAAAATTCTGGTAAATCAGTTTTAACTACCAAAACAGAATTATTAACTTATGGGCTAAGTAGCAGGTTTATCTATAATGCCTAATCTATGCTTAGCTTCATTAAGTTTGTTAGGATACAAAACAATATGTTGCAATGCTCAATAAAGCTATCAATTAGATTTTGCATTCTTATAAAATTTGGTTTAATGTAGAATTAAATTTTTAGGGAGAAAAATGTCAAATCTTAAGATCTTTTGCGAGATCGTCTCAAAGTTGTTGCCTACCATGTTGAAGGTTTGAACACTCTACTTTATTTTTTTTTATCTCTTCTGTTTTCCCTATTTTACCATTTAAATTAAATTAAAACGTGGCATATAAACATATTGTATATCTGCGAATAATTTTAGTTTAAGATTATTTTTTCCTTTTTGGGTCTACTTGGAATTTCTTACCACTCAACTTTGATTGATTTGAATCACGACTTTATAGCATGTTCAGGACATCTAAGAATAAAATCAGATTTTTTCTTAACAGTGTAATTTACATTAGCAAAATCGTCAAATTGTGTTTGTTCCATTTCTATTGGCAACAAGATGAACAAAAACTTCATAAAAATATTTAAGTCAACCACTATTATATTAAATATTGAAGATAAATCCAAAATCTGATATAAAAGAAATGACACATTAATAGAGTAGATAGAGAGCGCAAACTGAAAATAAAACTGATACATATGTATCTGGTCCATTTTGCAACAGATAATACAAGAATGGCAATCACAGAAGTGTTATTACTTATTAGCAGGATAGCTTTTGCTTAATTGCATGCAACTCAGTTATGACATCTTTTATAGTCATTCGCTGATTAGGAAACTCTTGGGAGCATGCAACTCCAATCCTAGCAAACGACACAAGACATTCTCGAATGGTGTCTTCTATATTTTGCTGTTGTGTGACCCTTCTTCTTTCTTGATGATCAATTGGAATGAGCAATCTTGGATCAACAATATCAGTGATTCCATCTAGAGTTGCCATGTTACAGAACTTGTGTAGGCTTAGATCTTCACCAAACATGCTATCAGTTGGCTTCTTTCCAGTGATCATCTCTAAAAGAAGAATTCCATAGCCATACATGTCTCCTTCTGGTGACACTAAGCCACTTGCTCCATATTCTGTTTTGTTCAAACAAAAATAATGCAACAATATCATCATTATAAACTAATTATTTTCAGTTCAATCAATTAAACATATCAACGTGTTAATTTCCATAAATAACTGATAATTAATTTTGTCTTAGGACATAGGAAACTCTGAGCTGTATCTAATTTGGTGTAATTATATATATGAGAATACCATGTCCAAAGCAAAACATGAATCTAATATGACAGATTATCTTGCTGCTACAATATGCAAAGGAAGAAATATGAGAAAAACATTTCAAAAAGATATTTTAAGATGTATCAAGAGAAACCGACACTGACCTGGGGGAATATATCCAATGGTTCCCTTAATTGCAGAAGAGTTAACTTGACCACTGCTAGAACAGCTTGCAGCACCATGAACGAGCCTAGATAATCCAAAGTCTCCCGAGTGAGCAACAACTTCATCATCAAGTACAACATTGCTTGGCTTTATATCACAATGAACTACAGCTTCTTCTAAATCATTGTGAAGATAATCCAATGCAAAAGCTACATCAAGAGCAATATTTACTCTTTGCATCAGGTTGAGACTCCAATTTGTGGACTCGCTATCTTCAATGTTGTTGTTCAACAAGGTTTCTAAACTCCCATTAGGCATGAACTCAAACACTATGGCCTTGAAATCATCCCCTTTGTAATCAACACTTGAACAACAAGTTAATATGTTGACAAGGTTTCTGTGCTTGATTTTTCCTAGAGCTTTACATTCGGCCATGAAACTCTTCGATGCCCCGCGTGTTTGGAGCTTCAACATTTTTACAGCAACAGGTCTCTCAAAATGAACGAGGATTTCTCTATACACGGTCCCAAATCTTCCTGCGCCAACTAAATTGGATGAAGAAAATCCATTGGTTGCTTGATGTAACTCTCCATAGGAACCCTTCACATAACCATATTGCAAAGCTAGAGAAGTAGTGGCTAACTTTTTTGCCTTTTTCTTGACAAGATATATACTAATAAAAGCCACACAAGAGATTAGAATTCCTCCAAATGCAATGACGAGGATGACTCTCTTTTTAAGTGATCTCTTGTGTTTCTTCTGTAAAGGCAACATAGGACATGCAGGAAGATTCAATTGAGGTATCCCACCGCAGAGATCTTTGTTTCCAACGAGTAATATTGCTGTGACATTATTAAATACTCCTCCTACCGGGACTTCACCAAAGAGATGGTTGAAAGATAAGTTCAACATACTCAGAAATTTGAGATTCACAAGTTCATAAGGGATTATGCTTAAGTTGTTATTAGAAAGGTCTAAGAATTCAAGGGATAGTAGAGATCCCAAAAATGAAGGTATACTTCCATGGAACGAGTTTCTTTTTAGTACAAGATCTGTTAAAACAGAACAAGCACCAAGTCCCATGGGAATGTCACCACTCAGCTTGTTTTCTTGTAAATACAAGAAGGAAAGATGGTTCAAATTACCAAGATCAGAAGGAATAGGGCCAGTAAAGGAGTTGGAGTATAGGGACAACGCTATTAAACCTTGTTGGTGGCCAAAAGTTTGAATGGGTATATTACCACTTAAGTTGTTATCATGGGCAGAAAATATCTCCATCTTGGTGCAGTTTCCAAGGGTAAAAGGAACGAATCCTTCAAATTTATTTAAGCTCAAATCAAGTTCAGACAACATAGTAAGGTTACCAATGACAAGAGGAATGTTGCCAAACAACTTATTTCCCCCCAAGGTCAACTTTACCAGATTCTTTAGCTTTCCAATTGAAAATGGAATTGTTCCCTCAAGGAAATTTCTCTCCATACCAAGTCCATCTAGGTTGATTAGTTTTCCAATTCCTTCAGGTATCCTTCCTGATATTTGATTGAACTCTATAGCAAGCTGAACGAGATTGCTTGATAAGTTGCCTATGAGTTCTGTCAATACACCACCTAAATAATTTTCATGAATGGCCAGTATTTACAATTGAGTACAATTCACTAATGAGGAAAGGCTGCTGCTGGTTAAGATAAGTGATTTGGGAGGACTCCACCATCTTTCTTTCTTTGTGTAGAAGGTCTATTAAAATCTATAGTAATAGACAGAGAGGAGTGCTACACATACAAGTCATTTTTGTTTACAAGTCTTACAAGTTGGGCCTAATACGCGCGTTACAGAAGAAGAAGCAGAAGAAGAAGTTGGGCCTAACACATGCGTTACAAGAAGAAGAAGAAGAAGCGTGAATATAAATCTCTTTGCCTTCGATCTCCTTTTTTTTCGATTTTCGTGGTTTCTAAAATCAAGCTTTGAAATTGTTTTGAAGATGATAGAACTTCAGAAATACACCCGAACGATTACAAAAATACACCCAAATGATTACAGAAATACACCCAAACAATTACAGAAATAAACCAAACGATTACAGAAATATACCCAAAGAATTACAGAAATACAGATTTAAGAAATATACCCAATATAGGGAGAGACAGTATATTTCTTCTTGAAATCAATACACCCAAAGAATTATAGAAATACACCCAAAGGATTACAAAAATACACCCAACGAATTTAAGAAATACACCCAAAATTCGTTGAAGTACACCTTATGCATAATTTAGAACTCTTTCTCTTTTTCCTCCTCATCTTCTGTTGCTGCTTCTTCTTCTTCAAAAACGATTTCAGAGCTTGATGTCAAAAAACAATGGAAACCGAGAATAACGAAGAAAGAAAACAAAGAGAAAAGCACGTAAATGAAGAAGAAGAACAGGAAGAGGAAGAAGAACGTATAGCAAGAAGAAGAAGAAGGAGAAAGAGAAGGCAAGAAATGTATCTTGAATAATGTTTCTTCGTTTTTTCTGGTGATTTTGATGAAGGAGAAAGAGAAAACGAAAAGAGGAGAGAAGAAAAAGAGACACAGAGAAAGAAGAATAAGAAGAAGAGGAAGAGGAAGAGAAAGAAGAAGAAGAAAAAGAGGAAAAAAAAACGTGAAACGGCGTGTTTATAAATGATTTGTTGTATGTGGAGAATTACTCATAGATATATTGGTGTTGGCAGCTGCTGGTTAAGACAAGTGTCTTAGAAGAAGATATTAAAAATGTTTTAACTGAAATTAAAAATGTTTTAACTGGAATTGCATTTGTTAATTTTTGGCTAAATTTTTTTGTTAGGGAGGTAACTTAACATTGTAATTTTTTGTGTTTTTTAAAACTGTGGGAAGTACACAAATTTATGGATCCGATTTCTGTACTTAAAATTTTTTAATTTCTTTTAACACAAATCGAACGGTTCGATTTGTGTACCTCTCAAAAATCGGACGGTCCAATTTCTGTACGTCTACAAATTGAACGGTTTGATTTGTGTACTTCTAGAAATCAGACGGTTCGATTTCTGTACCTTTAATAAATCGTACGGTCCGATTTCTACTTTTCTAATTAAATGATTCCACATTTAAGTATAATACTCCAACAATCTACATTTAAAAAAAACACCACTACCACTCCAATATTAAAAATAAAAAATTCGTTAATTTTTTCAAACGATCCATTTTTTAACTGGAATTGCATTTTCAAAGGACCCAAATTGTTTTAACTGGAATATATTTAAGAAAAAATGGGTCGTTCGAACAATTTTCAAAATAAAACTTTACTTATTTAAAAATCATAGTTGACTTATTTAGTTATTAAAACTAAAGTTTTTAACAAAGCTTCGATTATCTTTTTTTCTTTCATTTTAGTTATTTTTTTGAATTTTTTTAACCTTTCTTTTCATTTTTTATTTTTCTCTTTTTGTTTTAACAGGAACATATTTAAGAAAAAAATGGGTCGTTTGAAAAATTTGCAAAATGAAACTTTATTTGTTTAAAAATCATGGTTGACTTATTTGTAAACTCTTTTGGTTTCTCTTTTAAATTTTTTTAATCTTTTTTATTTTTTCTTAGTTAGACAAAATATAAAAAATTGGGTAATTTAAAAAAATTTGTAAAATAATATTTTTTTAAAAGTTTTTTATAATTTATAGAAATTTTTTTTTATTATGATTGGCTTATTTGGTTATCCCACTCAATTTTTTTTATAAAAAAGAGTGAATTTTAAAAAATAAAATTATTATATATTTTGTTTTAAAAATAATATTTATTTTTAATTTATTTATAAAAAATGACTAGCGTGAGACTAAGACTCTAAAAACCTACTTCAAATAAAAAAAAAAAGAAAACAATTCCAAAAAATTTTAGTTACTTTATCTATCCATTCTTTATTTTTTGTAAACCGAGCGACAAAAATTATATAGTCTAATTGATATGGATTTATTATTAAATATTTAATTATTTATTAATTTGTTGTATTGAGATTAATTAGCAAAATAATAATCTCTTACCACATGCATAAATAGTATAAAATAACCTGTCCTGGCTGCGTTAAAACTTCAAAAGATACTTCAAAAGATACAAAAGATATCTTTTTTTAGGACATTTGTCTTAACCAGCAGCTGTGAACACCAATTTATACTTATAGACTTTAATAGGTCTTCTACATCGATAAATTTGCCTAATTTAATACTTAGCAAATTAAAAATCGCCAACTTGTGTTTGTTCTTCATTCGTATCAGCAACAAGCTAAATTGATGAACAGCAACAACATCAAAAATTAAATCTATAGATGCATAAAATTAGAGTGGTTAGCGAGAATCGGTGAAGAAACTAAATATTTGGTTCAAGTAAACAACCAATAAATCTTCTTTTTGAATGCTCTCCTATTTTCGCCTCAGCCATGTGACAAGTTCACCTTATAAATCCGACAAATCAATCTAAACAACTAATATAAAATATTATTAAAATATAAAATATATATTAAAAATACATTAAATAATGCATATATCTATTTACTAATAATATATTAAAACAAAACTAAAAGTAATTTTTAAATATATTGTTAAATTTAACTTTCTACTATGATGCCACAGGTTAAATGACTAATTTATAGAATTTAAACACAATTTTTTATCTTTACATTATATTATATAGAATTTTTATTGTATTTTTATCTTCTTATAATAACTTATCTTTATATAATATTATAAAAAATTTTAACATTAACTTTTTATATTCTCTTACTTTTTATTTTTATGTAGGTTATAGTATTACTTTCAATATTAATTCTTTTTAGTAGGTATAGATTTGATTATAATCTAATTCTTTCTCTTCTTCTATTATACTCATCACTCATTCTTATATTTATTATATAAATTAACATTCACTTCACACGTTTCTTTTATCTTCTCTCACATAATTTCATACATAAATTTTTTTTTTCATTCTCCCTTTTCATTCTTACTAATTTTTTCCACAACTAAAATTTGGTTGATGATCATAATTTTTATTTTTATTTTTTTAATTTGCTAAACATATGTATTAAGTAATTGTGTGATTGTATTCATTCATTTTTGTTATTTTCTATTAGTAATTGTATTCAAAGTCATATAGTATTTTTATTGTCTATATATCACTTTTTTTTCCTATCAACAATTTATATTTTTTAATATCATTTAGTTGTAACAATATTATTAAAAATACATATTGTCATGATTCATGAAAAAAAAATTAGAAAATTGAATATCTTTTTTAATAATCAAAACATTAATAAAATTTACTATATAAATCAGCATTCACTTTACACATTTTCTTTATACATTTTCTTTATTTTCTCTAACATAATTTCATACCTCTTTTGCCCTCTTTTTTTTGTTAATTTTTTGCACAACTAGAATTTGGTTGATGACTATAATTTTTTTTTTAAATTTGATAGACATATGTATTAGATGATTGTGTGATTGTGTATTCATTAATTTTTCTATTTTTTGTGTAATTGTATTCATAAATTATATAATATCTTTGTCGTTTACATCACTTCTTTTTCTTTTTTTGAACAATTTAAAATTTTTAATAGCATTAGTTGTAATAATATTATTAAAAATACATGTTGTCATGATTCACGAAAAATAAAATATAAAAAATTGAATGTCGTTATTAATTATTAAAATATCAATAAAATTCATATTTATATTTTGTCTAATAGTTTTATTGTTGTACCATATTATTTAAATATAACCTAAAAAAATTAAAAAAAGTAACTATTTAAAAAACAAAAATAAAAAATAATTATATGTCTATTAGTAATATATAAAAACAGAGCTAAAGGTAACCTTTAAATGCATTGTTACCCTTCTAACTTTTTACCATGATGTCACATCAACTTAAGTGATTAATTCAAATAACTTGAGCACAATTTTCTATCTTTATATTATGCGATAGAATTTTAATTGTATTTTATTTTTTTATAATAACCTATCTTTATATAATAATATTATAGAATTATTTTTTTTTAATCTTAACTTTTCATATTCTCTTATACTTTTTTTTATGTAGGTTACAATATTACTTTAAATAAATGTTAATTATTTAATTCTTTTTAATAGATACAAATTTAATTAAAGTCTATTTCCTTCTCTTCTCCTTTCATACTCATCACTCATTCTTATATTTATTATATAAATCAATATTTATTTTACACATTTTCTTTATCTTTTCTCACATTATCTCTTATATCTTTTTCTTTCTCTTTCTCTCTCTATTTTTACCATTTTTTGCACAACTGAAAGTTGGTTGATGACCAAATTTTTATTTTTATTTTTTTAATTTTCTAAACGTATGTATTTGTTGGGAATAAGACACCGTTCCTCCTTGAGAAAATACCTTTGACAGAGAAATAAAATAGACACAATTACAACACAAGAATTTAACGTGGAAACTCCAATTACCGGAGAAAAAACCACGGCCATTGTCAAATGACAACCAGAGAATATCACTATGTGAAAATTGTTACAACACATAGACTTCTTTCTCTCTAACACCGACACCCCAGTACACCCACACTCTCTCAAAGCAAATATCTAACTACACATCACAACACTCTCTAATCAAAGAGTACAGAGAAAAAGAAAAATCAGATACAAGCTTAAAGTATTTCTGACTGGTGCAAAAACAAATGGAGAACTTAGCCTCATATTTATAGCCTAAGCCACCCACTCCATTTGCTATCCTAAGTAATGTGGGACTAATTCAACCAAATCCTAACAATCTCCACCTTGATTGAAATAGTCACACATCTTTAGCTTCCATTGTCAACACCGACAATTCTTTGCTGCCATTGTCTATACCGACAATTATAGTTCAGAGAACTATCATACTCCACCATGAAAGTATACTCACTTGGAATTAGACCACTCCAAGCATTTCGCCTTGGTACAGATCGAAACCTTACTGAAAATTCATGGTGCAACTTCCAAATTGGCTTTTCCTGGAAGTTCTTCAGCCATCGACCTAACTCCGCCACACACCTTGCATCTCAACGCCAACCAATGCCCGTGTGCAATTGTGGACCGATTGCCACAACTTATCCTTATCCATGGCAGTGCGGTAATACCATGAGGATACTTCTTGTCTTCTAGAGAACATCATCTTCTATCATAGAGAGAGCAACCAGAGATCTTCTCCTTCAACACCTTGTGCAAACCTGATTGTAACAACACATCCTTGACTTGTATTTGCCACAAGCCAAAATTGATTCTTCCATCAAATTTCTCTATTTCAAGCTTCACAGCACTTGAATATCCTGACATTGTTGCAACCGTATACTGGAATATTATAACTCAACTGTAGACCGTGCACTAGGAAGGTCCCCAGGAAAGAGAGGTGGGTCACAATGGACACACTTAAATACCAGGTCTTTCCTTAGTCAGAACCTTTCCAAACTGCACTCTCACAGTGTCACACTGCCTTCCAGCAACAACAACAGCAACCAAAGATCAACCTCAAGCCACAGGACAAAATTCTTTTCTAATGTGGAAGGTCAGACTAGGCTGCAACCACAGAGCATACTAAGAATAAATCCCACCGAACCGAAGCTCTGATACCACTTGTTGGGAATAAGACACCATTCCCCCTTGAGAAAATACCTTTGACAGAGAAATAAAATAGACACAATCACAACACAAGAATTTAACGCGGAAACTCCAATTACCGGAGAAAAAACCACGGCCGTTGTCAAATGACAACCAGAGAATATCACTATGTGAAAATTGTTACAACACATAGACTTCTTTCTCTCTAACACCGGCACCCCAGTACACCCACATTCTCTCAAAGTAAATATCTAACTACACCTCACAACACTCTCTAATCAAAGAGTATAGAGGAAAAGAAAAATCAGATACAAGCTTAAAGTGTTTCTGACTGGTGCAAAAACAAATGGAGAACTTAGCCTCATATTTATAGCCTAAGCCACCCACTCCATTTGCTATCCTAAGCAATGTGGGACTAATTCAACCAAATCCTAACAGTATTAGGGGATTGTATTCATTAATTTTTTTATTTTTTTGTGTAATTATATTCATAAGTTATATAGTGTCTTTGTCGCCTATATATCATTTTCTATTTTTTTAATAATTTATATTTTTAATATCATTTAGTTGTAATAATATTGTTAAAAATACATGTTGTCATGATACAAGAAAAATAAAATTAAAAAATTGAATGTCATTTTTAATTACCAAAAGATTAATAATATTTATACTTGTATTTTATCTATTAATTTTATCATTAGTCTGTAAAATTTTAAACTTTTTAATTAATTAAATTTAATTCATATTATTATTTAATTGAATTATAAAATAATAATTATGTATAATTATTATCTATATTAAAATAGTATATTTTTTATATTTGTTTTTTAATAATAATATTACCACATTATATATAAGTTGCTAAATCAAATAAATATATTATACAATATTTTTATAAATTAATTTTTAAATTTAATATTAATTTACATATCATCTAATATATTTCAATAGCTTAAAGAAATGCACATTAACTGGTATTGGAAAACTAAGACTTACAAGTTGATCGATCACTTGTGTGGTGAATGGAAAGAGATCGCACATTAACTGGTATTGCAAGATTAAGACATGGTTTTGTAAAAATTTTAGAAAAATATTTGTAGTTTTTAAAAATACAAGCACTTTATTTTGTTTTTGGTAAATTAAAAAGTCTAAATACTTATGTTTGCGACTTTTAAAAGTTAGGGGTGCTTTTAAAAACATCTAAAAAAATTTTTTAAAGTTGACTTGTACCTATTAAAATTAAAAAATCTAATATAACCTTATATAATAATAAATATTCAAAATTATCCTTATTAATTATTAACACCAAATTATTTTTTTTGCACATATTTTCCGTCATTATATTACCATTGAAATTTTTATATATTTTTAATTTCTCACCCTCATATATTTCTAATTTCTCGCCATTATATTGTCAATGGAGTTGAAAAAGTTAGAGATGAGTTTCTTGGAACTATGGAGATAGTTCGAAATAATATAGCATCAAGTTGTTTGGTGAAAAAAATTAGGTTATAGTGATTTAGGTAGTTTAGTATTTTTAGTGATGATGTTTAGGATAAATAAATTTTTATGATACTTATATAAAGTTTAAAATTATGTCTATGTTTATTAAGAATTTTTTAGTTTAAAATTATTTTATTTTAAAATATTATATGAAATTTTAAAGAATTTGAAAAAAAATTATTTTTCATTATAAATATGTTTATTATAACTTTTTTTTAATTTTTAAAAGTTATTTTACCTGTTAAGAGAATAATTAGAATCGAATTAGATTAATTAGTATCATTTGTATTTATATAGCATATCTGTATATTAATTGTAGGATTCTATACTTTTATTACTTCGATTCTACTAGCAGCTATATATACCCCTTGTACATTGCACTTTTTCTCATACTGAATAATACATAAAACACTTTTCTTTAGATTGCTCTCTTGTTTCTAACATGGTATCAAGAGCTTATGTTGTTTTTTTTTCAGAAACAATTGGTTTCTAGTTCCTTTATCTTGTTTCACCAGCAGTACTTTGTCCTCACTTTACGACTTCTTCCCAATGCCTTGGTTTGTCACTGTCACCACCCTTGCCTTCTCCTTATTGCAAGCTTTCCAACATAGCCTGTTGTTGTCGGACGCTCCCTCACGCGCCGCCAAAAGACTGGTCACCGCTTCAATGAATTTTCGTTCATAAGTTATAGTTTCTTTTCCTTCTCCCAACAGCTTCTTTAGTCTTCATTTTGCTCGCCTTCCCGACCTTTTTATTTGTCCCAGACCATCTCATTGTCTTTGTCTCATCCTCACGAGTACAAAGAGCTCTGCCACGTCATTTGAAACTTTCGCACGCGCTTCCACGCTCCGCCAAAACACTGCTGGCCGCATCCATCGTTTCTCTTTCCAGAAGCTTCAGTAGCCATTGGATCTTTGCACAGATCGCATGCTCCACAAGCCTCCACATGTCATGCTGCAGCCCTCCCCAGCAACCCGCCCGCGTGCGACCCGCTCCAACCCGCAACTCCGACCCGGGTTCCAGCTCGGCGCTAGCGTGTCTCCTTCCTCCAGTCAAATGCCGCCATGTGTCATCCTTTTGCTGATATGGCGCTGACATGTTGCTGACGTGGTAGACAAGTGGTACCTTCCCTAAGATTTTTTGGTGAGTTCTTTCCAATTTTGCCCTCCGTTTTCTCGTTTTTGCCTCCGAATTTACAGTTTTTCTCTCCTTTTCTTGATCTTTGTATCTGCTATTATGGAAACATCAAATGTTTATGCTGCCACAGATAGAAAAGGTAAATTTTGTCGTAACTGTCATTGTTCTAGGCACCTCTTCTTAGATTGTCCTTTTGTTGAATTTTGCACATACCAACAGAGAGGTCACATTAGCTATAATATTCCACAACTGTTCTACTGTTATTGCAAGTTCTCGGGACATTTGATTACTACATGTCCTACTCGTCCAGCATGTCATGATCATCACAAGTATCCTTCTCATCCCAAAAATGGGTCTGCTTTTGCTGTTGCTACTACTGAATCTCCCACCTCTGCTCCTCTCAATCCGCCTCCTATATCTCCATCCGATATTGCATCTCTTCTTAAGCATCTTCTTTCCCATCCTAGTAATACTCCTGCTGCTTTTTCGACTCCTCGAGGTAATTCTAAATGGTATTTTGATTCCGGTTGCTTTAATCATATGTCTCCTTTGCATCATCTTTTTTCGTCTTTGGCTACCACTACAAATGCACCTTCTGTCAATACTCCTAATGGTTTCCTCTTTCACGTGGCACACAATGGTTCTATTTCCCAGCCAACTTTTACTCTTCTTGATACTTATTATATTCCCAAATTGAACTTCAATCTTATTTCTGTTGGTCAACTTGTTGATCTCGATTTTGATGTCACTTTTTCCATTTCTAGTTGTCGTGTACAGGATCATTGGACGGGACAAATCATCGGGACTGGACGTAAGGTCGGAAGGTTGTTTGAACTCGAGAATCTTCATATTCCTCTTGTGCCAAATCTCTGTGCTGCTTTTTCTTCTTCTACTCTTCACTTATGGCATCAACGTCTTGCCCACACCTCCTTGGGAACGATGCGTCCTCTTGTGTCTCAGTGTGTTTGGGTCAAGTTAATCATGAGTTTTTTATTGCATTCCTTGTCAAACTGCTAAACAACCCGCTTTATCTTTTTACAATAATTCCTCTGTTGCTTGCTATCCTTTTGATCTTATCCACTCTGATGTTTGGGATCCTGCTCCCATCGCTTCTATGGGAGGAGCTCGATACTTTGTCATTTTCATTGATGATTATTCATGCTTTACTTGGGTTTATTTGGTGACCAATCGTCATGAGTTACCTCAGATTTATATTAACTTTGCCACTATGATTAAAACTCAATTTTCCAAGGTCGTTAAGATTTTTCACCGCGATAATGCTATGGAATACCATGATTCCAAACTCTTAACCTTTCTTGTTGAATAGGGTACCTTGTTTGAGTTTTATTGCCCTGGTTCGTCTCAACAAAATGGCCGAGCTGAATGCAAACACCGTCACATTCTTGACTCTGTTCGTGCAATACTTCTTTCTTCTTCGTGTCCTGAGTGTACTTAGGGTGAAGCTGTTTTACTGTTGTTCATGTTATTAATAGACTCCCTTCTTCTGTTCTTGGTAATGTTACTCCTTTTGAGCGTCTTTGTCATACCTTCCCAGATTATAGTTCTCTTTAAGTTTTCGGTTGTGTCTGTTTTGTTCTTCTTCAACCTCATGAACATAGTAAACTTGAACCTCGGGCTCGTATGTGTTTTTTCCTTGGTTATGGTAGTGATCACAAGGGTTATCATTGTTGGGATCCTCTCTCCAAACGTATTTGTATATCTTGTCATGTTGTTTTCTGAGAGCGTCACATGTTTTCTCGATTCTCCTTCTTTGAGTCCATTCCTCCTACTCAGTCACCTTTTTTTACTAATCCCAATGTTGATCTTTTTCCTAGTCATGATTCTATAGGTTATATCTCAAGTCACCCTCCACAGCCTCTTGTTCTTCCACCCTCTCCATCTCCCAATTATTCCGGACCGGACAACGCTCCTGCTCCTACCATCATACCTCCTCCTTCTATTCATTCTTCTAGGGTAAGAAATCCACCTCCTTATATTCTTGATTATCATTGTTTTTCTACTATTCTTCATCAACATGAACCTAAGTCATTCAGAGAAACCTCCATAAATCCAAACTGGCAACAAGCAAAGCAGGAAGAAATACAGGCACTTGAAAAAACCCATAAAAGTAAAGGTTAGGGATTTGGTTGATCCTCCTTTTAATCAGGAAGTTGTGGGAAGCAAATGGGTATACAAGATCAAGACTCGCTCTGATGGTTCTATTGACCGTTATAAGACACGATTGGTTGTTCAGGGTTGTACGCAAGAGTATGGTATTGACTATGAAGAGACTTTTGCTCCTATTGCTCATCTCACATTTGTTCGAGCTCTTCTTGCCATTGCTGCGGTCAAAAAATGGCCTCTCAGTCAGATGGATGTGAAGAATGCATTTCTTAATGGAGACTTGAAACAGAAGGTTTATATGAAACCCCCTCTTGGTTATCCTTGTCCTTCTAGCAAAGTTTGTCTCCTTCGCAAGACACTCTATGGACTTAAGCAAGCTCCTCGTGAATGATTTGAGGAGTTTAGCACTACCATATGCAGTATTGGTTTCACTTGCAGCCCTCATGAGAATGCTCTCTTCATTCGTAAAAGTGAACGTAGAGTTGTTGTTCTACTTCTTTATGTTGATGACATGATCATTACTGGAGATGATGTTGATGGTATCTCTGATCTCAAGGCGTCCCTTCAACATACTTTTGAGATGAAAGATCTTGGTTCTCTCAGCTATTTTCTTGGTCTAGAAGTCATATCAACCGATGATGCCATGTATCTCTCTCAAGCTAAATATGCTTTAGATCTTCTTGCTCGAGCCGGAATTACAGATAGTCACACTGAGTTTACTCCCCTTGAGCCTAATGTTCGATTTACTCCTATGGATGGCACTATTTTGGATAATCTTACTCTTTATCGACAGTTAGTTGGAGGACTCGCCTACTTAACTGTCACCCGACCAGACATCGCCTATCCGATTCATGTTTTTAGCTAGTTCTTGCTCCTCATACTATTCACTATGCGGCAGTTCTTCGCATTTTTTGCTACATCAAAGAAACCCTATTCCATGGTCTTTATTTTTCTGCTCATTCATCTTTATCCCTTCAGGCGCACTCAAATGCTAATTGGGCTGGTGATCCCACTGATCATCGTTTCATTACTGGTTATTGTTTGTTTCTTGGTGACTCTCTCATTTCCTGGCGAGGTAAGAAGCAAACATTCACTGCTCAATCAAGCACAGAAGTTGAATATTGTGCTCTCGCTGATACCACTACTGAAGTTATCTCGATTCGTTGGCTTCTCGAAGACTTGGGTGCTCCTCAGTAATCCCCAATTGATGTTTATTGTGACAACCGCAATGCTATTCAGATTGCCTATAATGATGTGTTTCATGAACGCACCAAATACATTGAGAATGATTGTCACTTTGGTCGGCAACGTATCCTTATTGGTGTTGTTCGTCTCATCACTGTTGGAACACTGGATCAGACTGTTAATATCTTCACGAAGGCTCATCATCTGACTCGTTTCCGGACTCTGTTATCCAAACTCAAGATGGTATCCTTAGCTCCCACTTGAGTTTGAGGGGGGATGTTAAGAGAATAATTAGAATCGAATTAGATCAATTAGTGTTATTTGTATTTATATAGCGTATCTATATATTAATTGTAGGATTATATATTTTTATTACTTCAATTTTACTAGCAGCTATATATACCCCTTGTACATTGTACTTTTTCTCAAACTGAATAATATACAAAACACTTTTTTTTAGACTCTCTTGTTTCTAACATACTAAATCCAATTGTGGTACTTATGTTTATTAAAAGTTATTTTTAATTTGATTTTACCAAACGTAAATGTTGCAATTTTTAAAAAATTGTCTTTTAAAAGACAACTTTCATAAGCTATTTTCGAAAAAGTAAAAATTTTACCAAACCACACCTAAATCTTACAAGTAGACGTGGGTGAACTCCACGAAGAACAATGCTACATGAACGATCATTTTTGGTCGAGACTTAGCTAATATTTTAAGCACTAAGTTAAATTTTAAATTCTATTAATATAAAAATAAAGTATCAACCTAAAATATTAGTAATATTAATAAAAAAAATAATCCTTTAACATATTTTTAATTTTGTATGTTAACTTATTACTCATATTTTGTGGATCAATTGTATTAAAAAACTAATACTATAGCAATCAATTTTAATTAATTCGTTAAAAATAAAATACTTAAATAACTTTTGGATGTTTTTTATAAGAAAAAAAATTCTAAACGGTCCTTAACAATTATCTCGAAAGACAATGAGACTCTTAACAAAAAATAATTCAACCCAGCCCCTAACTTTTACTTTTATGGGACTAATTAGCTCCTGTGCCAAAAAAAGATCAATGTTATTTTTTTTCTTTACACAAAAACTAATCAATCCAAAAAAAAAAAAAGATCAGAAGTCGGGTTAAATGTTTTTTAAGAGACCTTGTAATCCTTTTGAGGTAATTGTCAAGAATCGGGTAGAGTATTCACTCTTTTTATAATATACTTACAAATGTTTTAAAATTAGCTATTTCAAAAAATTTTTATGTAAATTAGAAAAAAAATTACACTTCTTATATTTCTTCGGTACATGCCTCCACCAATTTGTTCGCTTTTAAGACTTTCATATTTATATAATAATGTGTTACGGCCCAGTTCGAACGACACGCTGGCTGACCTGATCCACAGGTTACTCGACCCGAGCGGTCCAACAGACGGGCATGAGATGTCCGGAAACCGACCTGAACACGCGTCCCCCTACAGCTCAATGCTACACTTGTATTGGGAAAACTTCGAGGAAGGTAGGTCTGTTTTCGCGGAACCCACTCCTGGCAGCGTATATATGGGGAGAGTCCTACCCCTCCCCCAAGGTACGTCTTCAATATCATTTTATCACTTTTTTATCTGTACACTTGACTGATTTGAGTGTCGGAGTGTCTTTGTAGGTGACACCCCCCACACCTCAAAGAGCTCGAGAAGTCGACCGCCACAACCAACCAACTCCCCGAACCGTCACCAGGCGAGAGCCCCCTTCATCCGAGAGGCATCATCGATCCATCAGGTACCCGACCAACCAAACATAATGAAAGTTCAATATTTTAAAAAGTGCTATTTTTTTATTTTATTTATGAATTTATTATTTGGTTATAATTATTTTCTTTTGCAAAGAATTTATTATGTTAATAATTTTAATTTAACGAGACCAAAGTAAAATACAACCACGAATAGAGGAATAATTGAATTAACAATGTAAAATCAATGATGCTCGTAAATCAAATCTTCTTCGTTCAATTTACTATGAAGAAACTAAATCAAACCTCCTTCGTTCGATTTAGTAGTGAAAATAACATACAATATAATTCGAGTTTTATAAATTTGATTTATTACAAAAACATGTAATTTAAATTTGTTAAATTTGATTTATATAGATATATATTACCTAGATTATTTTTTTATCAATAATAGATTTATTATTGTAATTTTTTTAGTGAAAATACATAAAGAGTACATAGTATATAAGGTGTAATAAATCAACAAATATTTTTCAAGAGAATTTTTTATTCTCTTCAACAATGAAAAAACTTATTTTTCTCCCTCTCTTAATCCATACTGGTTCATCAAACCATCAACATCACAGATTGAACAGCTTGGGGCATGAGATTTTTCTCATAGTGCGATGAGCGTGGAGAGCAACCAAGTTGTGAATAAAATTGAAAAAGTTGTGAACTGAGATCCAATCTAATTTTGCCATTTTCTTTCTTTCCCGATTTTTTCTTTTAACATTTTCTTTTTCCTATTCTTACCTCTTCCTTCAAACTCATCTAATAGAGTTTGATGAGAGACTATTTCGTAAGATTCTTTCTTGGTGAACATAACTGTTCTGATCAACGAGTTGGAATGAAGAAGATCTGAATCCTTCTTATTACTCTGTAATTCATTGATTTCTCAAAATGATAGACATGGTAAATACACCCTCGAATAATGGTTTTCAATATCAATCAAACTCCTATTTTCTCTATCCTACAGAAAATCTAGGTAGTAGAGATCATGGAGCTACATTGGCATGCTCTCATTGTAACAAGCAAGGTCACACACAAAAGATGTGTGCTACAAGAAGCATGGGAACTCCTCCCATTTCTAACACCACTATCAACTACGTGATCACTAAAGGACATGATGCTATATTCAGTGACAAACAATCCCAGCTCATTGTCTCCAAGAGAACACTGGAATATCAAGATCTGAATTCACTTTAGAATAAAGATTTGTCTTGTTAGAGTTGATCAAAGACAAGAGTGTGTAGTAACAACCTCATAATGCAAACCAAATTTTGACTAATTCGATTCAGACCTCCACTCCAGGTAAAATCATTGCATTATATTTTAATGCGAGAATTATGATTATTATCACTCCAAAATCTGCACTATGGGTCATTGACTTCGATGCAACAGATCATGTGACTTTTGACTTAAAAAAGATTTTGCAAGCTTTCAAAATATTGCTCCAATCAATGTGATATTGCCAAATGTGACCAAAACTATTAGCACCATCATTGGCACAATCACATTCTCTAAATTTTTTTTTCTCATAAATGTTTTATATATTTCTTCTTTTGATTTTAAACTGATCTCTGTGTCAAAATTAACCTCAAATTTACATTGTTAATTGTTAATCAATGATAAATATTGTGAGATACAAGATTGATCCACATCAAAGATGATTGGCATTGCTGATTGTATAGAAGGGTTATATACAATGAGTAGAGAACCAGAGTTCTCTCACTTTCCTGCTCTTCCAACAAAGCAAGCTTCATTGGCGGCAACTACAATTACTACTCATCCCACAACACCTTCACACACTGAGCACAACAATATTGGCATCTTAGATTAGGACACATACCCATGCATAAATTGATTTTACTGAAGAAGTATTATCCTTTTATAGATTGTATTGCTTCAAAACTTCCTTGTGACTCATGTTATTTTGCAAAACAAAAGAAATTATCTTTTGATCTTAGCACAATTGAAATAAAAGATTGTTTTGACTTAGTTCATATGGATATCTGAGGTCCTATTTCTATCCCTTACAATGAAGAACATAGGTATTTTTTTTACTGTAGTGGATGGCAAGAGCAGATTTACTTAGATTTTTTTTATGAAAACCAAATCTGAAGCATCACAATTGGTTATTAATTTTGTGAATTTTGTCAAAGTACAATTTGAAAAACAATTTAAGTGTATAAGGACTGATAATGGGACAGAATTTACTCTAAAATCCTTTTTTTGCATCAACTGAATTTTTACACTAAACTTCTTCTGTAGAAATACCAGAGCAAAATGGGATTGTAGAGAGAAAACACCAGCACATTTTAGGTGTTGCTAGAGCACTACTACTTCAATAAGGAATTTCACATTGTTTTTGGCAATACGCAGTTGCTCACGCCATTCACCTAATTAATATGCTGTCCAGCGCTAAATTGGATAATGTTAGTCCTTACAAGCTTTTGTATGGTAACATACTGGACCTTTCATATTTAAGAGTATTTGGTTCTCTTGCATATGCCTCTACATTAACAAATTCAAGAACAAAATTAGAACCAAGAGCCAGAAAAATAGCTTTTCTCGGTTTTAAATTAGGAACAAAGGGTTTTCGACTTATTGATTTAAAATCAAAGAAAATTTTCATATCCAGAAATGTAACTTTTTATGAAACTTATTTTCCATTTTTACATTCCGCTAGCACTGACATTTCTGCGGTACCCACTCGTACTCCACAATGCATTGATCTTCTTCAATATGATACACCATCCATACATCATTCGCAATCACCCACACATACCACACTCACAGATTGAAATGAACATTTCTCAAACTCAATGCACTCACCAATTTCCTCACACACCATTGCACCCATTACCACACCACACACTAACAATGCACCTGCATCACAACACTTTGACATTACATATGACTGCATCACTAGAAAATCTGAAAGAGTCAAAAAAGGCAATACAAGATAAATTAACAGCTCTAATCAGAATAGAACTTGGTGTCTAACTGAACCCCCAAAAGGCAAGAAGGTTGTGGATTGTAAATGGGTTTTTCGGATAAAATTCAATCCCGATGGCACTATAGAGAGGCACAAAGCGAGGCTAGTTGCAAAAGGATTAACTCAAGTGCAAAGAGTATATTATGGTGATACTTTTAGTCCAGTTGTCAAAATGACTATCTTACGAGTAACGTTGGCATTAGCAGCGGTAACGAAATCGCATTTGAAACAGCTGGACATCAATACTGTCTTCCTTCACGGAGATTTAGACAAGAAAGTTTATATGAAGATACCACCCAGTTTGGATGTGTCACAACCAGGTTTGGCTTGTAAATTGCAAAAGTTTCTATATGGGCTTAAGCAAGCAAGTAGGCAACGGAACAGTAAGCTCACTCAGACTCTTGTGGATGCTGGTTATAGCAGTTTTTTTATGATCATTCACTCTTCATCAAGAAACAATCTGAAAGCTTCACTGCAATTCTAGTATATGTTGATGACTTAGTTTTAACTGGGAATGACATTGGCGAAATCAATTCCATCAAGCAAAATTTGGATGACAAATTCAAAATAAAGGATCTTGGTGATCTCAAATATTTCTTGGGAATGGAAGTAGCACGTTCTAACTCTGGAATTCATATTTATCAGTGAAAGTACACCATGGACCTTCTCAGGAATTTTGGTTATCTAGATTGCAAGCTTCTCTCTACCCCATTTGATTATAGTCATCAGAAACTCTCAAAGGCATCAGGTACCATTTTAACAGACAACACTGTTTACAGACAGCTCATTGGCCGACTGCTTTACCTCACAAATACTAGACCCAATATCTCTTATGCTGTGGGATGTTTGAGCCAATTTTTGGACTGTGCAACCACTTCTCACCTACAGGCTGCTTTTTGTGTACTCTGGTATTTAAAAGGATGACCTGCAATTGGTCTGTTCTTCCCACCTACTTCTAATCTGCATCTCACTGGATTTGCCGACGCTGACTGGGCTACTTGTGCCGGTACTCGTCGCTCCATTTTTTATTATTGCTTCATGCTTGGGAACTCTCTCGTTAGCTGGAAGAGTAAAAAGCAAACTTCAGTTGTCAAGTCCTCTGCAGATGCTGAATATAGGTCTCTTGCGGTTGCCACTTGTGAAGCTAGTTGGTTATCTTTCTTAATGGATTTCATTGGTTTGTCGTTTCAAAATTTTATCACTCTATTCTGTGACAACCAGTCAGCCATTCACATTGTCAATAATCCATCTTTCAGGAAAGAACCAAACACATTGAAGTGGACTGCCACATTGTTCGTGAAAAGTATTTGTCTGGTCTCATTCATCTTTTGCCAGTTCGTTCCAAAGATCAACTTATTAATTTTCTTACCAAAGCTCTGCTACCGGGTTCTTTTCTTGCTAATGCTTCTGAAGGTTGTAGAAGGCTTAGAGAAGGGGGTTGAATCTATGGCCTCCTTTTAACTTTAATAAATTAACCCTTTAAAATAAACTTTCGATCTGAATCTATTTGAACTCAGCAGCGGAAAATTTATGAGACAATTTCATTTTGTCTTATGAATATCAGAAAATAGAACAGAGCAGGGAAGAGAGAAGCTGACACCAACATGTATCCTGGTTTGGTTGCCTTGTGCAATGCAACCTACATCCAGTATCTATCACAACAGTGGTGGAATTTCCACTATAGTTAAAGTATTACATACACCAATTCCACAGGATTGGCACAATTCTTTCACACTCAAGTTCTAACCTAATTTGACTTGGTTATGCTAATATCTAACTCTTCACTCTTAGTGCTAACCCAACTAAGAAAGGGGTACCTCACTGGTACAAGATACAAGACACAATCAATCTAAAAAAATCTGAAATCACTCTAGGCTTTTCACTCAAGTGTATCACTCTGCCTCTTTCCACTCTTAGGCTTTTACTTGAACTCTCTCATTCTGTCTTTTACCTCAAGAAATTATAGAAAGATAAACATTAAAAAAAATTACAATTTGTAAAACATGAAGGAGATTAATGCTTCAATAGCCTATTTGCTATGTGATAAACCAGATTCGCTTACCTCTAATTTAGTTCCCCAATCTGGCGGAATGCTCCTTTGACTAGGAAGCACTGTCCAAGTTGATGAACTTCTTCAGAGAACTCTTCTCAGAACATAAACCTCAAAAACACTGGTTATCTCTCCTTTTTTCTGAAGGATGAAAATCTTCTTTTGTATCTCCTTGCAGGATGTTGAGTTGCTCTCTCTCCTAGGTCAACCCTCGAGCTGTGTGCTTCACCAACTCACTTTTTCTCTTTCTTCCATTTATCCTCAAATTAGGAACTTTGGTTTTGACCTTCTTTCTTGATCGAAAGCCTCAAGACAGACAATAAAAATATTTTCAATGGTAAACCCATATTTGAGCCATTGAAATACTACTTGGTCCCCAAGACACAAATTTGACCATAGATTTGCAGCAGAGCTTAACTGAGATTACTTTCTTTGTTTATCCCAATTTAGCGTGACAGAGAGTTGTGGAAGAGGATAAGAAAGCAATATGCATGCAAGAGGAAATAAGTTATCTTTGACCTCTGCCTTAGCCTAAGATGGGTTGATCTTGGTGATTAGACCTCAACCTTTTGCTTAACATTTCTCTTTCTTTTTTTCTTTGATGAAAAAACTTAGAAACTAAGATTTCTCTTACTTCTCTAAACTTTGACCGAAGAAGAAAAACTGAATGTTGTTTTATTGGAAGCAAATTGGAGGGATTGGCTTGAGAGATGAAATCGGGCTTGGGTTGGTTATAATTCATGCAGCCCGTTTGATTTCTTTGGCCTATCTGATTTCATTGCTTTGATTCCTTTGGATTGTTATTGTTTTGTAGCCCACCAGCCTTGGTTTTATTTCTCCATCCAATTGGGCTTTTACTTCAATGAATTTTGGCCTGCAACATTTAATCAGAAATAATTAACACTAATTGGTTAATTTGCCCAATAAAAATAATATTTGGCATCATTAATTAATTTAGTTAATTTCTTAACTTAATAATTTTTTCCTTGATGACAAACATAATTAAACATTAACCAAAAGGAATTAAATTTGAATAGAGTTAAGAAACTTCCCTTTGATTTTTGTTATTGGCTTTAGTGTTGCTCCCCCTGTCTTTTTCAAGGGTTTCTCCCCCTAGATTTATGCTCTTCTTTTCGTTCCTGTTTACATTATACTTATAGAGAGCACAATAAAGAGCTACACATAATTCAGCTTGATTAAGGGAGTTTATACAACCAGCAACACAAATCCAACCCAATACTGAACATATCATGTCAGCACTTTTAACAAATATCCATTCCAGAAACTGATCATGCTTTAACCAAAATAGAGAATCAAGACTGACATGGCATGACAAAATAGCAAAACTTGTATGGTAAATTCAAATTAATCCACAAAAAATGACCACAACAACATCAATCAATATGCACAATAAAATTCAGCAGTAGTCATAATTCACAAAAATTTAGTAGCAGCAATCAAATTCACCCTAAAAATTCACATATTCATACTACTCATGCTATTACTCCCACTTTTGTCATCAAGGGTGGAAAATAGGCAAGATTAAGTAAAAACTACACTTTAAAACCTGCAAAAAAGTGTTAGTGCAAAGTCCAGAACCAGTAGGTAATTAATTAAATACAACAGTATTTAAGAGTATTACAGTCATCCAAAATAAGAAATAGAGTAGTTCAAAAATAAAAGACATTAGTTTTCATGAGACAAAAGTGAGCAGATAGCAGCAGTAACATGAGACAAATCTAGGCATCTGAACCATTTTCCTTAGAATCAGCTTCCTCTTCAGCATCAGTTGCAACATCTCCATCTTGTTGGATATTACCAATGAATTTGAGAAAAATAGCCACTCGATCTCTTGATTTTCGGAGGAAGTTCTCATGCTTGCTTGCTAGCTTCCTTTATTCCTTACTCATGGCAATCATATGATTTGATTGGAAGATAAATTCTTGAACCACATTTTTAACAACATTGAACAAAGCAAATTTTTGTCCAGTGGAAATGGAGGTGCCCTCGGTGAAAGGAGGAGGAGAATCCTCAGGAATGAACTCATCATCTTCATCATCTAGAACTACCCGTTCAGATCGAGTAAGTCCCTTATGCTGTTTCACTGAACCACCTCCTTTTAGATAAGAGTGTCTATTCTCATATGACTCATTAGAAAAATCAACACCAAAATGTTCAAAAATACAAGTTAAGAACATGCCATAAAGGAGAGCTTTATCTTTCTCACTTGTAACAGAATCAAACATGTATCTTACCATCAAATAAGCAAAAGAGATTTCTATTTTAGTGAGAAGGGCATACAAAACAAGAGTGTCAGTGTATGAGACCCTTTGATATGAACCACTCTGAGGAAGGATGATATGATTTACTATTCGGTGCAACTGAGCACGTTCATAACCCAGGGCGTTATGAGTAGGGGTGATGCCATCAATCAAAGAAACATGTTCACAAATATGAGCTAGAGCATCATTGAAAGAGATACCAACTCCTTCATCCCACTTACCCGAAGTATATACACAAGCCCCAAGATCAGTGTATTTCAATGAACCAATGATTGTTTCATCGTTTAACACAATGTCTCAGCCCTTAACATAAAAATGAATACTGCCCTCATGATAAGTCATATTAGTATAAAACTCTTTGGCCAAAAGTGGCTATACTGATTTTTTGATGTTAAAAATGTGATTCCAGTCCAGAAATTCCAAATTTTCAACAAAAGAAAAATCTTTCTTTTTTAGATTTGGTAAATCAGCAACAAAAAAGGGACACAAAGTACGGTACTTGATAACCCCTTCATAAAAATCATTATTCATGGTAGACTTAAATCTGCAAGGGTTATAGTTTGAGTGGGAAGTTAAGAAATGAGATTTGTGATCAAAAGGGCCAATGCCTGGTTCTCTAACAGATTTAAGAGGGATACGAGGTTTACCTCTCTGAGAACGAGTAGGAACCGACCTTGTCTTAGGTTGAGTTGGCTCAGAGGTAGGTTCGGCAGCAGCTGGCTGTTTCCCTTTTGAGGAGCTTGGCTTCGAAGAACTAGGTTTTGAAGGAGGTTCTTTTGGTGGTGGCGTCTTCTTGGCTGAGGGTTCCACCTTGAAGGGTTCTTAGTGCATATTAAGGAGAAGCTACCAGAAAAACCTCTTCCATGGTAGTGGCAATATTAAGTCTCTGTGCAATTCACTGAGAACAATTTCAGCAGCTTGATCAGCATCATTTGGATTTTCAATAGCCACCGCCTTAAGTGTTCTGGTATGAACAAAAATTCTTTAAAATGATGGATCAGAGTGTTCATTTTAGAATCTTGAAAGAGAAATACTTACATGTTGGTCGCATGCACAGATTAATGCACACAAAAATACCTAAGAATTTGGCAATTATAGGCTAAAAGAACTCTTTCAAGTTTGTTTTCATGTAAATGGAAACAACCAATATTAGTTTCTGAAAATTTGGAAGGAACCAATCACAGTGTTAAACAACTAATATAAGAAATTGTTCAAGTGAAATTAGTAGTCTTTTGTAAGGATTTTGAGGTGAAAATCTCAACATATAAAGCTACTCATTTATCTAAAAACATGCAGTTACTGTCTGTTTAACATGCATATAGAATGTCCATCACTTAATAATATTTCTTTTTTTTAATTAGTTAATTATTTAATTATTTGAATATAAATTCAATCCACAATTGAAAATTTGCAGCTAGAATCCAGTATAAATAACACCAGATCACAGAGTAGCAATTATTATACTTAAAATCCAACAATAGATTATCATAATTCAATTATATTTTTAAATTTTAAAGGTAAAGAGCAATACTTGGGGGAATATATCTTGCAAGCAAGCTCCTATACACCGAATTGAAACCTATTATCAACGAAAATTATCTATAAAGTTTATTTTCAAAAAAAAAAGTGGGTTAAATATAACGAAGAGGAGAATCATTTTAATAAGTGGTCAAAACCCTAATGATTGCAAGATTATAGTACACAATTTATTCAAATCATCAATGTGCAAAATTCACTCATAAATCCTAAAAACATCTCTTCTTCGCAAAAAACGACCATGCAGATAAAAAATGCAGAACACAGAATAAAAAGAGCATATTTTTCGTTCCCATAAATTGAGAAGTTCTTTTATCTTTTAATTGAAAATCTTAAAAGTTCTTTTCCTCCATCAATAAGTAGGACACAACTATAACCTGTTAACCACAATTATTAGGAAGCTAAGGTAACATAACCATATGATGCTAGATCTACAGTTTATAATTTAACCAACCAATAAAGCAAACAAACAACATAACCATATGCAACAGACTCAGCAAAAAAAAAAAAAACAACAATTAACTTAAAACGAAAAGATAAAATGAAGCAAATCAGCTTAAACAAATCAAAATAAAATTTTAGGTGAATTTTAAAACAGTGCATTATATCCCATCAGCATAAGAAATAAGAAAAAGATATAGATGTACTTCTCTAATGACTTGTCTCTGCTTTGATCTGACCTAAACCCAAAAACACACACAAAACAAACTAAAAGAAGGGAAACAAATATTTTGAAATAAAAACAGAAGAAGATTAGAAAAAAACACATTAATTTTTTATTTTGAAATAAAAAAATAGCTTACCTTTACCTCACAGCCGATAACTTCTTCAACGGCTCCTCAAGCTCGTGCTCTTTCCTCCCTCGGCGACAATGATGCGGCTCGTGGCTCCATGGACGGCGATGACAAAGTGCGAGCTCTCTCTCTTTCTGACGCATCTCTCTTCTGCGAACTTTCTCTCTCTCGCGCCGTTGGTTTGGTGGCGACGGCGGTTGCGAGGACCACTAGCGCCAGCACGTCCTTCCTCTCTTGTCTTTTCTGGCTTCCGTTCTCTCTTCTTTCTTCTGCTGTGTGTTTGTATTTGCTTGTGCATGTATTGCATTTTGGAAGGGAAAGGGGGTTGGTGAGTGGCGATGAGTGCGAGTAGGAGTTAGGGTAAAATTAAAATTTCTAATTTGGAAATTTAGGGTTGAAATTGGAGTTTGATAATTTTAATAAAATTAGGATATATTGTTTTAATTTGAAATATATTTTAATTCCTTAAAATTAATATTATTTAATATCAATTTGCTATTTAACTTTTAATCAAGTATCCTAATTTAAAATGTAAGATAATATAATTAATTTTCTTCATTCATAAAACTTAAAACATTAAATTTTAAAATCTCAATTATTTAAACTAAATCATATAAAATTTTCATTCTTTTATAACTACTAAGCTTTATAATTTATATATAGAAAAATATCAATAATTA
>NC_029778.3:10501438-10503080 GCF_000817695.3 Arachis duranensis
ATTATATATTATTTAAAAAATAGAATTAAAATAGGCTTTTAATATTTGAAATTTTTTAAAAAATATTTATCTAAATATAAAATAATTTTTGTCTATTAATTTTTTTAAAATATATATTTTTTTAACCAGGTGATTGTATCTTCTCCCCTATGAATTTCTGTCTTCAGATCTTTTCATAGTTAATTAAAAAGATATTTTATTAATATAAGATAACATATGATATCTTTTTAAGTTCAATTAGAAGATATAATATTAAATTTAAAATGTGATTTAATTATTTTTTGATGATATGATATTAAAAATTGACACATTTAACTTTAGTTGATGTCAACTAAAAAGAGTAATTTTTATCTTAAATTTTTTTTGAAATTAAAATAAAAATATAACATAATTATTTTGAATTGAAACATCCCAAGCAAAATCAAAACGAACATAAATTGTCATATTTCAATCTTTCTATTTTTTCAATCAGTAGATATTTTCATCCAATATATAAACTTTACTACGGCATTATTAAACCACTTACTTCAATAATCTTCTTAATTCTTTAATTATTTGTTTCTTTCTTTTTTTAATCTAGAATATGGCTTCAACAAATCTGTCTTCAGGTGCAAGCAAGAAGTTCAAACCTACAGATGAAGAACTTATTCAAGATTTGCTCCGTAACAAAATTAATGGAGGCCTCTACCAAACTATGGAACCATTCTTAAAGGTGAATTGTTTGGTACGGAGAAGAATCCATGGAAAATTTGAGAAGAAAACGTTGAAATTTTTTATGACGGGAAGGACCTCTATTTCTTCATTACTCTGAAGAAGAAGTTCTCAACTAACAGCTTGAGGATGGTTCGCACCATCGGGTTAGGTTCTTGGGAAGGTGAAGACATCGAAAAAGAGATTATGGCCAATAAAACTAACCAGCGTATTGGAATGAGAAAACGATATCGCTTTGAGAAGAGTGGTACTAGCCATGATGGTGGATGGATCTTACATCAATATAGCATTGATTCTTCTTTGTTACCAAATCCTTCCAATGTAAGTATCATAATTTTGTGCATATTCTTTAACCAGAGGTTTCGAATTTGAATCAAAAGAACCAATACAAACTAAATTCTTGTTGGACTGTATTCGGTAAGGTTTCGATGATAGATTAAAGGTTCAATTGCTGATGGATATAGAGTTGTAAAAGTGTTCTGTCTAAAAACAAAAAAATTTCATCTTTATTTTATTTTAATCTTCCCATTATTTCGTCTAGGTGACCACAACACTATGCTTAGTTTCTCAATAAGACAACCATGGATAATTTTTTTTGGGTTGATATATATAATGACCGCTACATTATTTCTGTCTTGCTCCAATTTCAATTAAACAAAGATTAATATATTATATATTTTTCTTGCAGATGAATAATTATATTTTATGCAGATTTAGAAAGAATAACATTAAACCTCGTCAAAAGAAAAGAAAACATGTGGCTCCTAAAACTGTGGCTACTCTAATACCGGTAAGTATTGATTTGATTGATGTGTTTAGTTTTTTCTAACTATAAGAAAAAAGTTTAATTTTGATTTTAAACTTACTAAATTAATAGTAGTTTATAGTTTATTGAATTGTGTTTATGTGTCTTCAAGTTTCAATTTAATGT
>NC_029778.3:10503170-10515229 GCF_000817695.3 Arachis duranensis
AGTGTTGTTGAAATAACAAATTTAAGAATTATATTTTTATTTATTTGAACACAATATTTTTAATTAATTTGAGGATTATAAAGTGTATATGATTTGATTCTAACTCTTTTTATAATTTGAAAATACTGCTTCTCTGTTTGAATTTTATTATATATAAAGTAATTTTTTTTTAATACTTTGATTTTGATTATTTAAATCCATATTTGCGTATCTTACTATCTACATATTTATAATTAATGGCTCTTTTATTTAAATGGAGTAAATATGTTTTAATTTATAATCCTACCTTATTTTCTATAACCATATACTAGTTACATATCTGAATCACATAAATGGTGAACGTGCAGTTTTTGTTTTATGTTTTTTTTCCTTATTATTATTATTATTATTATTATTATTATTATTATTATCTATATTTTTAATAGAATCTATAGGTCAAGTTCTTGATATTATTATTGTGTTCTTGATATTAGAATGCTAATGATTATGCTGGGATAGTAGAATTTGTTAAATAATCAGAGAATGGAGATGAAAGGATGGAGATTCAAAATAAATCAGCAAACCAATCAAACAATAATGAAGATGAAAAGATTGATGAGATTCAGAGAGAACTAACAAATCAATAAAAAAATAATAATGAAGATGAAAAGATTGATGAGATTCAGAGAGAACTAACAAATCAATTAGAGAATAATAAGGATAAAATAAAGGTTGAGACTTTGGTTATTACTATTGGAATTGAGGCAAACTGTGACGAAATGGAAGATGGTGATGATGATGAACATCACAATGATATGACATGGTCAGAGTTTTTTGCAATACAATTGATAGAAGTTAACAAGACTGGTTCATCCCAAACGATGATGTCTCTCTAATTCCAAATAAATTTCACAATGACACGTTAAAGAGGTTTAAAAAAATTTTGTGATCAACTATATCTAATTTTTGTTTTTCTTTTTTATTTATTTTTAGTTTTTTAACTATATTCGGGAGTTCAATTTTGTATAGACTTTTGTTTTGATCCGATAGATTTATGTATTAATTTTTTAGTGAATTAAGAACTACATATTAATGTAGTTAATTTGTTTAACTTTTTTTTGATAAACTGAGGGTGCATTTTCTGCAACTTAATATGTAGTTAATTTGTTTAACTTTGTTTTTGATAAACTGAGGGTGCATTTTCTGCAACTTAATATTTATTTGGAAGATGTAGTATATGCATCATGCCTGTTAATTAATAGGGTTTATTTTTGGGCTACTCCCAAAAAAAATTTTCAAGAATGACTTTAGATATTTGGACTTTGGAGAATTGATTATTTGAATGAAACTAGTGTAAAATTCGGATTACGCCCGGACCAAACACTATTCCATTATAAAATTTATTGATATCTATTTATTGGTATTAATAATTACTATTTTTAATTTAAAAAGATCTTTATATATAAAAATTTATTATACAGTGTATAAAATTATTTTATTCTATATTCTTAGAGAACAAAATAATTTTATTATTCTTTTAGTTCATATTAAAAATATTTATGTAAATATAAAAATTATTATGTTTGTGTTTAAATATGTTCCTGTTGTACCATTCAAAAAAAAATAAAATTTTAATAAAATTAGTTTATATTCTAATCACACAAACAATAAATACTAACTAAATGATATCCATTTATATTATTAGTCTTTAGTGTATAACTTGTGCTACTCGTAAATCATATATTTAATTTATTTTATTATATTTATGTATAATTTTTTTATAAAAAGTATAATTACATTAATTAAAATACAAAACACATAAAAAATACTATTCGTATAATAAACACTTTTGACACCTTTATAAAAATATAAAAATAATTAATTAATCACAAATTTAATAACAAAATCTTTGTATAATTGTTAAGAAAATACAAATGTTAAAATAGTATTTATTATAAAAGATATAAATATAGCAAGAATAACAAAACTTAATTACTGAATATTTTATTTTTAGATATCTATTACTAATAAATTCATAAATATATCATATCTTTCATTATAATATTTTTTACCACCAAAATTTTGAATAAAATAAAAAATATTTACTTTATTATTTTTCATGATAATAAATAACATAGTAAATTTTATTTATTTGTTTAATTATTCAGTAGAGGATTTTTATATAATACCTAAAGATAGAAAGACAAAAACACTACCTATAAAAATAGTAGTAATATAAATCACGGTCATCAGTTCACATACTCAAATCTTAAAATTTAAAAAATTAAAACCAAAAAATAATTAGATATGAGATCAAATATCATTTTGTCATTATATAAGAAGGATTTTAATTATTAACAACAAAAAAATATTAATTATAAAAAATAGTGAAGCAGTGAAAAACAAATAATTTTGATGCGATCCAATATTCACATGTTTTTCGAATCTCTGCCTATTTAATAGTTGATAATTTTTATTAATATTTAAATTTTACTTATTATATATATAATTTGTTACAAATTTTTTTGTATTCATGAGTTACAATGATTTCTTAAGTATTTTGTGAGTTAAATGATACTTAATTATTTATTTCTTATTATTTCTTTTAAAATAAAATCTTAAAATTCTATCTTTTAAAACCAATTTATACATCAGACAAACTTTTATAATTTGTACCATCTTATATAAAATATTTATATTAAAAAATTATTTGATTAAGTGTTATTTAGATTAAAAAATATTTTAAAAATGTCTGTTAAAATCCATTTCATTGATTTTTTAGATGAATTAGACATTATTATATGCATTAATATGTTACTTTAACTATTGTAACTTAGATCCAATGTGAATAATCTTTATTATTTAGGCATATTCTTATACATAAGTTAAATATGATCTCAATGTTGTCACTTACACACAAAATTTTAATACAAAATATTTTTAAAATCTGAAATTATAAATTATATTTTTGTAATATTTAAACCATAAAAATAATATCTATTTTTTAAATATATCATTTTATTGTAAAAAATAAATTTAAAAGGTAATACAAAAAATATATATAAATTATATCCTATTAATAAATTTCACTTCAATGTGATTTTAGAGTTAATACTCAAAATGACCCTTGAAATTTGACCTCCAACTCAATTTAGCCCTTGAATTACTAATTGACTCAAATTGTACCATGAAATTTTAAGATGTGGCTTAAATTGGCCCTTCCGTCTATTTCCGTCACCGGAAAGCTGACGTGGCACATGTAATTGACACCTGGCAGCCTCAACGGTTGTCTGACGTGGCGAAATTCTTGTATGCATCAATTTAGCCCCCAATAATTTGAAAAACAAAACCCTTGCAGAAGTCTTCTTATTAGACTTCACCTCTTCCTTTATAAACCTTGTACAATTCAACTTCACCCCCTCCACTATGCGTTAGATCCCTCATACCTTTCCTGTCACCACCACCATCTTCTTGACCATAACCACCATTTTCTTCTTCACACACATTTCTCCTCTTTCATATCTATCCTTATCCTTATTCCTACCCCTATCGTTCTCTCTATCCCTTCCCCTTCTCCTAGAATCCCCTTTTCATCATCATAATCATCATTATCTCTATCTCTATCTCTATTCCTATCTCTATGCCTTTCATCTCTATCATATTTATCATACCTGTCTCTTCTATCTCTGTCTCTTCCTCTGTGCCCATCTTCACCGTGTATTTTTCTGTCTCTATCACCACCATATTTCTCTTTGGCTTCAGCTTCAATCTCCTTCTGCTGTACATTGTCACCGTTTCCAGTGTGCGACTCCATTTCGGTGCAAACCTTCGAAACAAGAGACACGTACTCGAGCTTCTTCAACGAATCTTGTGGGTTCTCCACTACCATGGGTCTGATGAAGAACCGAAGCGCGAATGACGAATTGAGAATTAGTGTGGATTCGTGGTGTTATGTGAGTGTGAATTACTGGCTTGTGTGTGGTAGTCAGTGTGTGAGTGTGTCGGCTGTTGTGACCGGGTTGTGTGAGTGCGAGGCGAGAGAGTTGAGAGACTGAGGTGAGATTGTGAAGAGTCTGAGGCTTAGCTACTGGAGCTACCTGAGGCTTGGTTGCTGCTCCCAAACTCACCAAAAACGATTATGATTTGAGAGAAATGGGGTTGCTAGGATTTTTTTTTAATTATTGGGGGTTAAATTGATACATACAAGAATTTTGCCACGTCAGACAACTGTTGAGGCTACCAGGTGTCAACTACATGTGCCACGTCAATTTTCCGGTGACGGAAATAGACGAAAGGGCCAACTTGAGTCGCGTCTTAAAATATCAGGGTACAATTTGAATAAATTAGTAATTCGAGGGCTAAATTGAGTTGAAGGTCAAATTTCAGGGATCATTTTGAGTATTAACTCGTGATTTTAACTAACATTATTAACACAAATTATATGACAATAAATTTTTTTAATCATATATATGAATTATTGCATAAGGTCATTGACCTCTCTCTAAAGCAATTAGAGAGTGAAATATTAAATAAATATAAATACCGACTCAAAAGGAAAAAATTATTTTTAAATAATTAATTGTCTATTCAATTTGTACTTAAAAGTTGAAATAAAAAACATCTTCTTGAAAAAATAGACACTATGATAAAACTATTTCTTTGATAACTTGCACGACATGATACAACTCTACAAATTTACGTATATTTCTTTTAAGATAAAACACTCTTTAATTAAATATAATTAACATAGATACCATTTACACAAAATGCTTACTGATGTACTTTTCTGACAGTTAGCATCAAATGTAGATTTATTATTTTGATTAGCTACCTTTAGCGAAGATGCCAAATAATCATAGTTCAAATTATTATCTATTCGGTAACTGAGTTGAGAAGTAAAGTATAAAAAATAACAAATGGATAACGGTTAAAAGCAAGAGACAAATACAAATGCTCGTATCTAAGGATACGGTTTCTTATTATATATCTTAACACAAATATGTTTTTAAATTATTTCCATGCTTTTTTTTATAAGTTCAATTTACCAAAACTGAAAGGAAGTTAATAAGATCAGTTCCACAAAATACATCCAACGACAAATTCATACAAAAAGATAACCTAAACTAAGAACAAAAAAAAATAGACAGTTACATCAATTGTTCTAGAAAAACTATCCATAAACAGATAATCAATCGAGTACCGCAATAAGACCCTGCAAACAAACAATCACAGATTTGCAGCCTCAAAATCATCTTCTAACCACTACAGACACCCACCGACCCCCTGCCAGCATACATACTTGATGCCCATTTTTTTTCAAATTTGAATCTCTTCCAAGTTCTTTTGTAATTATGAACCTCCTTAAGGATCTCTTTCATTTTTATATCTTGATTTCTAAAAGATACTATTATTTTCTATGCCTTTTACTAATTAAAGCCACCATATAATATGTTGTGCCTTTTAATATTTGGTGTATATCATGGAGGATGGAAAGAAAAATAATAGCTTAAAAAAAAACTACCTTTTCAATTAATTTAGTTAATTAAATTAATACTATAAAAGTAAAAAATAAATGTAATACTAACCTCTTTTGAAGCAAAAATGGACATCCTCCAAAATCTAAGCTTTTTTACCAAACAGTTACATCAAAACGTAGCTAGCAAACAAATGAATAAAAACATTAAAGTTAATTTTAATTCACATTATTTCATGTGTATGTTAAAATCATAAAATAGTAATTAAGTACTAATAAAAGCATTTTTATTGAAGAGTGTAGATAAAAAAAATGATGTGACTTGAGAATAATAAATTATTCTTCTTTTAACAAAAATGAAACATAGAGATACTAAATAGAAAAATATTCTTAGATTCAATCAATTAGTAAAACAAAATTCTTTCATTTCTTTTTTTAAATTTTTAATTTTGTTATAACTTAAAAGCTTTAATTCTGAAATTACTTTGTTAGGGAAGAGTCTTGTTCTTTTCATATATCAATTCTTCTAGCACAATTATATATTTTAAAGAAAAAAATGTTAAAATTGATAAATGGGACTTAAATTGTTAAAAATGCTCATTCAGTGTTTTGATAGTGGGACATGGATTGTTGAAATTTCTCATTCAGTATTTTTTTATTGATGCTATGGAGCTACAGAGAATTCTATGCATTTTATATATTTCAATTAATACTTTTTTTTAGTAAAGGAACAAAATCAAGTTGTACTTGCTGCTATACCATCAAACGAACATATTAATTAGAGATGGCATCCTAAAAGTTCTTTTATCTTTTAATTGAAAATCTTAAAAGTTCTTTCCCTCCATCAATAAGTAGGACACAACTATAACCCGTTCACCACAAGTATTAGGAGGCTAAGGTAACATAACCATATGATGCTAGATCTCAAATGAAAAAAAGTCTTAGATACTACTGGCTAATATAGCAAGCAGTATCGATACCTACCAATTTGATTGGAGACATTGCAAGCTCCCTGCCTCTTCAATGAGGCTACTTTTGCTCTCTAAAATCTCAATGAGATCCTTAAGAACACTAAACTCTAGTGACATGGAATTTGCATCATGGAATCTGCAAATAAAATTCGTAATATAAATATCTCTGTAGTATCAAACACCAAAATGCAAATATAAAATAGTAAAGTAAACTACAAATTGATCTTCCAAGGAACATAAAATCAGTGACTTGATCTTCCAAGAAACATAAAATCAGTGATCAAACAGCCAATTTATAAGTTTCTTATGCCATTTCAAGTAGTAAACTACAAATTGATCTTCCATCTAGATATAATTAGTATCAAACAGAAGATACAAATTCTGATCCCATGAAAAAAGGCTACAACATACACTAACTAACCCAACAGCAAAGAAAATTATGGTGGCAAATATTCAGTAGAAGGCATTTTTGTTTAAAGGAAAACACATGTTCTATATGGGTTAGTGCAAAAAAATTCTCTTTCACTAACCCAACAGCAAAGAAAATTATGGTGGCAAATATTCAGTAGAAGGCATTTTTGTTTAAAGGAAAACACATGTTCTATATGGGTTTGTGCAAAAAAAATTCTCTTTCATAAATCTATTTTATCTTTCAGTTTTTTAATTTATGAGCAAAAAATTGTTCACGCTAAAATAGAACATGATAAATACTTGATCACACTAAAATAAAACAGTAGAAACATCACATAATATTTTTCAGTATCTCTTACAAAATTGAGATGCTGTGAGAAGCTTAATGACAAAGGGAGCACAATTTAAAAAACTGGTGGCAGACTAACTCATGATGTGAGAAGCATCACATAAGTTGTACCTTTCACACCATCAACTATTTTTACAAGTCTTCTAATTATTATAGCTAATCTTTCTTCTAATTATTATAGCTACAAAAACAAAACGTGTCCTAAATTACTAATTAAAAAGATTTTACAATTGTCTTCAAATTGCATTATCCAACAATAATTAGAAGAAAGACTTGTTAAAGGTACAACATATTGCAGCTTAATGCATTGCAATATATTTGGGGTGACTATCAAGTGCTTCAAGTTGATGAACACTGAGTGTAGCTGCACGAAACTCATCAAAATCCATCCTTCTATATTGCAATGCATTAAGCTGTAACCCAAATTCATTTTAATCAGCGAGCACTATTAGTGCAAATGCTATTTATATAATGTATGGAAGTATTGGTACAGTTAAATCATAGAACTTACTGATCCAAAAAAGTCAATAATGTGCGACTCCATAGCATTTGTTGCGTTTTTCATCGAGGCCTGACCATGTCAAATTTGTGAGATGGCAAACACAATCATCTTAACCAAGTATATAAAAAGAATTTGAAACAAAACGAACCGCTTTGATGTTTTCTAGGCTAATGGTTCCATTTTTGTTTGGCTCCAAAAGTGTAAACTCCTCCTTTAAATAAAGCAGTTCGTCTACAGTTAATGTCTTAGAGACTTAGACAGTGCCTGTGTTGGTGCCCATCAAAATAATATTCTGCTTAGTTATTGAGAAGCTTAATGTATAGTGGGATCATTTAAAAGCAGAAAGAACAATAAATAACAAAGAAAAGCAGTACCTAAAAATGCAATGCTTCAGCCACCTTTAATATTGGCAGCCGGTGTCCTGTCTGGTGCATCTGGCAGCTGTTTTTCATTACATTCAAGTTCAGAGTCAGTCATGAGCAGCATGAAAGAAAAAGGATACCGCTTCGCTGTTGCACAATATCTTTAAATGTGCTTTCTCCTTTTTTTCAATTTTGAAAGCTCAGCCTCATCCTTAGCCAGAGCTGATTTAGCTTTTTCAATTTATTCCCTCCAAAGCTTGACACCATCTCTGAAGAAGGGCAAAGTGTGCAAGGTTAGGGCTAGGACTTTCTACAGGTCGACAATACACATTCTCTATCTTCTCTGTCAGTTACTGCTTCCATCAACAGTGAATTCCTCCTACTTTTTCACTGGTGATATGTTAAAAGAAATCAAGTAATGATCTGATTTTTAAAATATGCATTTAAACGTTACACAACTAACCTCAAATGGATAACTCTGCAGAATGCCGATTGATAGGTAAATGGACACAGTTCTACGGATCCAACAGCGGCGGTGGCATCCATCACTGCCGTCGCCTCATTTCTCTTCTTTTCTCTATCGATCTGGCATCCTTCTCTGTGACCGTCCCTGTCGTCGCCACCCTCTTCTCCTTCTTCCATCGCTCTTTGTTTCTTCACCGTTGTTGTTTTCTTCTTCTCTTCACTGCGACATCGAAAGAAGAAGTCTTTCCCTCATACGGTGCCAACTAACTCCCCCTTTCAAAACTTGCAGTGCGCTCTCTCATATCTTCTCTTCTTGTTAACAATAAAAATGCAGCTGCAAGTCCTGGAATAAAACCATTTCCAATTTGAATTTGAATCAAAATCCGGTCCAATTACTTGTTTATTTGAGAACTGCCAGGTGCCCAACTTTAAGAGCAAATACTCTATTTCAGTCTTGAATTTTTGTCGAGTCTTTGATTTATTCTTGAATTTCCAACTGCAATAAATAAGACATACTGTTTTTGACTATACACATGCATATTTGTGTCATTATAATAATTTTAAGCATCAACTGTATTCTTAAAACAAACAAATAAAAAACAAAAATAATGAACACCAAAAAAGGAAACATCATTAATTAGATGGCATCCTAAACAAAATGATGTAACTATAGCAGCATTTCTCACACAATTCATATATAAACTCCATATGTCCACAGCATGGAATGATTTAAAATTGAGGCTGATAATTCAATCATTTCCATTTAGAGATAGAAAAGAATAGCATATTTCCAACTAAACTTCTCTAGTACTGATTATATCAAAGGTTCACAATTTAATTTAGTATTGAAAGAAAGATCTTTAGTTGTAGTTGAGAAAGAAAGAATATGAAGTTTATCTCCTAAAGCAGCAAAATAAAAAATATTATGGTCACTTCCAAAATCTTCAATGGTAGTAGCGAATGCCACGTCCCTTTCATATATGCCTCCTAATTCTTTTCTGAAAACTTAAAAAAATATCAATATTTAATCAGAGAATAAATTTATAAAATATCAATAAATTTGATAATTTGGAGTTTGGACACTAATTAATACTTCATTTATTCATTTTTTATCACTTTGCATTAAGAATCTTAGAATCACTAATGAAGAGATACAATTAGAATAATTTTCGATACTTTTATAAATTAAAAGCATAATGATACTTCAGCAATAAATTAAAAGCATAATTCTTTCTCATGACCTGTGAAGAGTACAATTAGACTATCAATTTGCAGACCAAGCACATACATAGAGAAAAAGACCAATATCCCATGAAAAACGAAGCCATTCCAATTTCATTATACATGCATATTAAGAAGAAGCTACCAGAAATACCTCTTCCATGGTAGTGGCAATATTAAGTCTCTGTGCAATTCACTGAGAACAATTTCAGCAGCTTGATCAGCATCATTTGGATTTTCATAGCCACCGCCTTATGTGTTCTGGTATGAACAAAAATTCTTTAACATGATGGGCCAGAGTGTTCATTTTGGAATCCTGAAAGAGACATACTTACATGTTGGTCGCATGCACAGATTAATGCACACAAAAATACTTAGGAATTTGGCAATCATAGGCTAAAAGAACTCTTTCAAGCTTGTTTTCATGTAAATGGAAACAACCAATGTTAGTTTCTGATAATTTGGAAGGGAACCAATCACAGTATTAAACAACTAATATCAGAAATTGTTTAGGTGAAATTAGTAGTCTTTTGTAAGGATTTTGAGGTGAAAATCTATCTAAAAACATGCAGTTACTGTCTGTTTAACATGCATATAGAATGTCCATCACTTAATAATATTTCCTTTTTTTTAATTAGTTAATTATTTAATTATTTGAATGTATTCAATCCACAATTGAAAATTTGCAGCTAGAATACAGAATAAATAACACCAGATCACAGAGTGGCAATTATTATACTTAAAATCCAACAATAGATTACCATAATTCAATTATATTTTCAAATTTTAAAGGTAAAGAGCAATACCTGGGGGAATATATCTTGCAAGCAAGCTCCTATACACCGAATTGAAACCCATTATCAACGAAAATTATCTATAAAGTTTATTTTTTAAAAAAAAAAAGTGGGTTAAACATAATGAAGAGGAGAATCATTTTAATAACGATAATAGAATCATGTGATCATGAAATTACAGATAGAGATACACAAAATACACAAAAAATAAGTGGTCAAAACCCCAATGATTGCAAGATTACAGTACACAATTTATTCAAATCATCAATGTGCAAAATTCACTCATAAATCCTAAAAAAATCTCTTCCTCGCAAAAAACGACCATGCAGATAAAAAATGCAGAATAAAAAGAGCATATTTTTCCCATAAATTGAGAAGTTCTTTTATCTTTTAATTGAAAATCTTAAAAGTTATTTCCCTCCATCAATAAGTAGGACACAACTATAACCTGTTAACCACAATTATTAGGAAGCTAAGGTAACATAACCATATGATGCTAGATCTACAGTTTATAATTTAACCAACCCATAAAGCAAGCAAACAACATAAAAAAATGCAACGGTCTCGGCAACAAAAACAACAATTAAATTAAAACGAAAAGATAAAATGAAGCAAATCAGCTTAAACAAATCAAAATAAAATTTTAGGTGAATTTCAAAACAGTGCATTATATCCCATCAGCATAAGAAATAAGAAAAAGATATAGATGTACTTCTCTAATGACTTGCCTCTGCTTTGATCTGACCTAAACCCAAAAACAAATGTTTTGAAATAAAAACAGAAGAAGATCAGAAAAAAACACATCAATTTTTTATTTTGAAATTTTAAAAAAATAGCTTACCTTTGCCTCACAGCCGATAACTTCTTTAACGGCTCCTCCAGCTCGTGCTCTTTCCTCCCTCGGCGACAGTGATGCGGCTCGTGGCTCCATATGACAAGGTGAGAGTTCTCTCTCTCTTTCTGACGCATCTCTCTTCTGCGAACTTTCTCTCTCTCGCGCCGTTGGTTTGGCGGCGACGGCGGTTGCAAGGACAACTAGCGCCAGCGCGTCCTTCCTCTCTTCTCTTCTCTGGCTTCCGTTCTCTCTTCTTTCTTCTGCTGTGTGCGTGTGTTTGTTGTGCATGTATTGCGTTTTGGAAGGGAAAGGGGGTTGGTGAGCGGCGGTGAGTGACGGTGAGTGCGAGTAGGAGTTAAGGTAAAATTAGAATTTCTAATTTAAAAATTTAGGGTTAAAATTGGAATTTGATAATTTTAATAAAATTAGAGTATATTGTGTTAATTTAAAATTTATTTTAATCTCTTAAAATTAATATCAATTTGTTATTTCACTTTTAATCAAATATTTTAATTTAAAATGTAAGATAATATAATTAATTTTTTTATTTATAAAATTTAAAATATTAAATTCTAAATTCTTAATTATTTAAACTAAATCATATAAAATTTTTATTCTTTTATTTAAGCTTTATAAGTTATATATAGAAAAATATCCGATAATTATAGAATTAAGTAGAATTTTTATTTTAATTATC
>NC_029778.3:10515660-10520602 GCF_000817695.3 Arachis duranensis
ATTAATTTTTTTAAAATATAATTTTTTTAACCAGTATCTTTTACCCTATGAATTTCTGTCTTCAGATCTTTTCATAATTAATTAAAAAGATATTTTATTAATATAAGATAACATATAATATCTTTTTAAGTTCAATTAAAAGATATAATATTAAATTTAAAATATAATTTAATTATTTTTTGATGATATGATATTAAAAATTACCACATTTAACTATAGTTGATGTCAACTAAAAAGAGTAATTTTTATCTTAGATTTTTTTAAAAAAAATTAAAATAAAAAGATAACATAATTATTTTGAACCGAAATATCCCAGTCAAAATCAAAACGAACATAAATTGTCATATTTCAATCTTTTTTTTTTCAATCAGTCCAATATATAAACTCTACTACCGCATTATTAAACCACTTACTTCAATAATCTTCTTAATTCTTTAATTATTTGTTTCTTTCTTTTTTAATCTTGAATATGACTTCAACAAATTTGCCTTCAGGTGCAAGCAAGAAGTTCAAACCTACAGATGAAGAACTCATTCAAGATTTTCTCCGTAACAAAATCAATGGGAGGCCTCTACCAAACTATGGAACCATTCTTGAAGGTGAATTGTTTGGTACGGAGAAGAATCCATGGGAAATTTGGGAAGAAAACGTTGAAAATTCTTATGACGGGAAGGATCTCTATTTTTTCACTACTCTGAAGAGGAAGTTCTCGACTAACAGCTTGAGGATGGTTCGCACTATCGGGTTGGGTTCTTGGGAAGGTGAAGATATCGGAAAAGAGATTATGGCCAATAAAACTAACCAGCGCATTGGAATGAGGAAACGATATCGCTTTGAGAAGAGTAATACTAGCCATGATGGTGGATGGATCTTGCATCAATATAACATTGATTCTTCTTTGTTACCAAATCCTTCCAATGTAAGTATCATAATTTTGTGTATATTCTTTAACCAGTGTAACAGCCCTAGGAATCCAAGACAAAGCAAAAACTATAATTGAATTAAAACAAGAATATGAGAACTGTAGCAATGACAAAACAGAACGTGCAAATGGATCAAGCCCAAGGAAAAGATCAGACCAGTACCAGGATAATAGAATCAGAACCAGCAACAGCCTCGACGTTGGCTTCGAGCAGCGGCAACGCCTTCACCAGTGACTCCAATTGAGACAAACCCCAACAAACAATATAGCTAAGATACAGGGTATTTTACAGAGCAATAAGGGTTCAGAGATGGTGGTTCTCATAGCTAGGGCTTAACTGACTCACCATTAATGATGGCAGCGATCGGCGGCGGCAGAGGAATGGTCTCTCCTCTGTGCGTCACTCTCTCTCACACGTCTCGTCCTCCTTCTCTGCCACAACATCAACAAAACCTCCTCTCCCCTACTCCGTTCTTCCCAGCTATGGTGGCGGCTCCCCTCAAAGGCGGCAGCGGCGGTGCTCAGCATTGGCGGCGACGACTCCAGCGCGGCGACAAGACACGGACGACGGGCTTGCAGCGAGCGCGATGGGCTCCTGCTCCCTTCCTCACCGTAGCGCTTCCTTCCTCTCTGAACCGTATCGATGGCAGCACAGCAGCCCGACGGTGGCGGCGGCGTGGCGGCGCGATGATTCGGTGGTGGCGCGACGGCTCGGTCTCCCTCTTCTCCCCTGCGACGTAACTCACTTCTCCCTCAGACCTCTCTTCCTCTCCTTTTCTTTCCCGACACAACCCTCTCTTCCTCTCTTCTCCCTCGATAACCCTTTCTCCCTTCTCTGTCTTTCTTTCTTTTCTTTTTCTTTTTTTCTTTCTTCAAGCTTCCCCTGTTTTCCCCCTTTCTATTATTTTCCCTTTCTTTTATTTTTTTCCTTTTCTTTCGTTGGGTATGGGGTGGTTAGGTTACGGTTAATTGTTTTGGGTGTAAAATTATTAATAAAATAATAAAATAAAGTAATAATGTAAAACTAAATTAAATATAAAGTAAATATCTTTAAAATATCATTTAATTACTAATTTAAAATTTATTTTCGAATAAATATTAATTTAATGAAAATTGATGATAATTAGATTAATTATCTAGTTACCAAAAAAAAAGATTAATTATCTTTTATTTATGAAATAATGTTAAAAATCTATATATTAAATTAGCGCATATAAAATACTTATTATTTTTCAATTATAAAACTCTAAATAATAAATAAGAGTTTACTAAATTTTTTATATAAAAATATCTAAAATGTAATCTTAAATAAATATAATACATCATAATAATTTATTAATAACTTTCAAAAATTTAGAGGTCTTACAACCAAAGGTTTCGAATTTGAATCAAAAGAATCAGTACAAATTAAATTCTTGTTGGACTAAAAATTTCGTCTTTATTTTATTTTAATCTTCTCATTATTTCTGTTTCTATTTAAGAAACAAAATCAAAACACAACCTAAATGACCGCTACATTATGTTTAGTTTCTCAATGACACAACCTTAGATAATTTTTTTTGGGTTGATATATATAATGACCGCTACATTATTTCTGTCTTGCTCCAATTCCAATTAAACAAAGATTAATGTATTTATATATTTTCCTTGCAGATGAATAATTATGTTTTATGCAGATTTAGAAAGAATAACATTAAACCTCGTCAAAAGAGAAGGAAACATGTGGCTCCTGAAACTATGGCTACTGTAATACCGGTAAGTATTAATTTGATTGATGTGTTTAATTTTTTCTAGCTATAACGAAAAAGTTCAATTTTGATTTTAAGCTTACTAAATTAATAGTAGTTTATAGCTTATTGAGTTGTGTTTATGTGTCTTCAAGTTACAATTTAATGTCTCTCATACACTCTCTTTCTTTTCGATAATAATAGTGGTGCCTTTGAATACGGCCGAGTATTGTTAAAATAACAAATTTAGGAATTACATTTTTATTTATTTAAACACAATATTTCTAATGCTTTTGAGGATTACAAAGTGTATATGGTTTGATTCTAACTCTTTTTATAATTTGAAATACTGCTTCTATTAAAAAATCTGTTTGAATTTTATTATATATAAAGTAAGTTTTTCTTTTTAATACTTTGGTGTTGATTATTTAAATCCATATTTGCATACCTTACTATCTACATATTTATAATTAATGGCTCTATTATTTAAATGGAGCAAAAATGTTTTAATTTATAATTACAGCTTCTCTTGTTTGCAAGACTAAATAAATAAAAGATTTTGATTTTGAAAGAATATAGGCGAATAAAGTAGTTCGAGTAACTAAATAAAATAATTAAAGATTCAGTAATTGATTTAAGAACTACAGCTTATTTTCTGGTAGACCTTACTTATTTACTTTAATTTAGAAACCAACTTGATTTGCATATATATTGGGCGAAAGTCAAATAATAATTATAACAAAAAAAAATTTCCGTTTTACAACAAATGTCACATTCATCATAGTATTCGTATTGTAAGTATTATTCTGTATTTTTTTTTCTTCTTCCAATTGAAATTGTGTATGAAAATTATTAAATTTTGTTTAGATTAAAGTAAATCTGAATTTATGATGCTAGTTTGGATATTTAATTGGACTTGATTTCCTACCTTATTTTCTATAACCATATACTACTTACATATCTGAATCACACAAATGGTGAACGTGCAGTTTTTGTTTATGCTTTTTTTCATTATTATTATTATTATCATCATCTATATTTTTAATGAAATCTATAGGTCAAGTTCTTGATATTATTATTGTGTTCTTGATATTAGAACGCCAATTATGTTGTTGGGATAGTAGAATTTGTTAATTAATCAGAGAATGGAGATGAAAGGTTGGAAATTCAAAATGAATTAGCAAACCCATCAAACAATAATGGAGATGAAAAAATTAATGAGATTCAGAGAGAACTAACAAATTAATTAGAGAATAATAAGGATGAAATAAAAGTTGAGGATTTGGCTACTACTATTGGAATTGAGGCAAACTGTGACGAAATGGAAGATGGTGATGATGATGAAGATCACAATGATATGACATGGCCAGAGTTTTTTGCAATGCAATTGATAGAACTTAACAAAGACCGGATCATTCCAAACGATGATGTCCCCCTAATTCCAAATAAATTTCACAATGACATGTTAAAGAGGTTTAAAAAAGTTTTGTGATCAACTATATCTAATTTTTGTTTTTCTTTTTTATTTATTTTGTTTTTTAAATATATCTGGGTTCAATTTTGTACAGACTTTTGTTTTGGTCGGATAGATTTATGTATTAATTTTTTAGTGAATTAAAAACTACTTATTGATGTAGTTAATTTGTTTAACTTTGTTCTAGATAAACTGAGGGTGCTTTTTCTGCAATTTAACATTTATTTGAAAGACATGTATATGCATCATGCCTATTAATTAATGGGGTTTATTCTTGGGCTACTCCAAAAAAAAAATTCAAGAATGACTTTTGATGTTTGAACCTTGAAAAATTAATTGTTTAAATAAAATTAGTGTAAAATCCGGGCTACGCCTGGACGAAACACTATTCTATTATAAAATTTATTGATATCTATTTATTGGTATTAATAATTACTATTTTTAATTTAAAAAGATCCAGTATATAAAATTATTTTATTCTATATTCTTAGAGAACAAAATAATTTTATTATTTTTTTAGTTCATATTAAAAAAATTTATTTAAATATAAAAACTATTATATTTGTGTTTAAATATGTTACTGTTGTCCCATTCAAAAAAATAAAATTTTAATAAAATTAGTTTATATTCTAATCACACAAACAATAAATACTAACTAAATGATATTTATTTATAGTATTAGTCTATAGTGTATAACTTGTGCTACTCGTAAATCATATATTTAATTTATTTTATTATATTTATGTATAATTTTTTTCATAAAAAGATTGATATATATTTATTGAAAAATATTAATTTACTTAGTATATATAGAAAAAT
>NC_029778.3:10521631-10547786 GCF_000817695.3 Arachis duranensis
AGAACAAAATATTTTATTATTTTTCTAGTTCATATTAAAATATTTTATTTAAATATAAAAACTATTATTTTTGTGTTTAAATGTGTTACTGTTACACAAACTAAAAAAAAAAATTTAATAAAATTAATTTATATTCTAATCACACAAATAATGAATACTAACTAAATGATATTTAGTTATATTATTAGCCTCTAGTGTATAACTTATATTACTCGTAAATCATGTATTTAATTTATTTTATTATATTTATGTGTAATTTGTTTATAAAAATATTAATATATATTTATTAAAAAAATTAATCTACTTAGTATATGGAAAAATTAAATCATTAATCTCTTTTGTTATATTGATGTTTAATTCAGTTAATAATTTTTTCAAATGGTAACCTTTAAAATATATTGTAACTAAATTTTAAAAAATAGATAAATTAACTATTATAAAAAGGTAAAATTAACTACTATAAAAGAAGATAATATTTGAATAAAAAATAATTATATTAATTAAAATACAAAACACATAAAAATACTATCCGTATACTAAACACTTTTGACACCTTTATAAAAATATAAAAATAATTAATTAATCACAAATTTAATAACAAAATCTTTGTATAATTGTTAAGAAAATACAAATGTTAAAATAGTATTTATTATAAAAGATATAAATATAGCAAGAATAACAAAACTTAATTACTGAATATTTTATTTTTAGATATCTATTACTAATAAATTCATAAATATATCATATCTTTCATTATAATATTTTTTACCACCAAAATTTTGAATAAAATAAAAAATATTTACTTTATTATTTTTCATGATAATAAATAACATAGTAAATTTTATTTATTTGTTTAATTATTCAGTAGAGGATTTTTATATAATACCTAAAGATAGAAAGACAAAAACACTACCTATAAAAATAGTAGTAATATAAATCACGGTCATCAGTTCACATACTCAAATCTTAAAATTTAAAAAATTAAAACCAAAAAATAATTAGATATGAGATCAAATATCATTTTGTCATTATATAAGAAGGATTTTAATTATTAACAACAAAAAAATATTAATTATAAAAAATAGTGAAGCAGTGAAAAACAAATAATTTTGATGCGATCCAATATTCACATGTTTTTCGAATCTCTGCCTATTTAATAGTTGATAATTTTTATTAATATTTAAATTTTACTTATTATATATATAATTTGTTACAAATTTTTTTGTATTCATGAGTTACAATAATTTCTTAAGTATTTTGTGAGTTAAATGATACTTAATTATTTATTTTATCAACCTAAAGGAGTATTTATTTCTTATTTATTTCTTTTAAAATAAAATCTTAAAATTCTATCTTTTAAAACCAATTTATAATATATCAGACAAATTTTTATAATTTGTACCATCTTAAATAAAATATTTATATTAAAAAATTATTTGATTAAATATTGTTTAAATTAAAAAATATTTTAAAAAAATGTCTGCTAAAATCCGTTACATTGATTTTTTTTTATTTTTTAGATATATTAGACATTATTATATGCATTAATATGTTACTTAACTATCGTAACTTAGATCCAATGTGAATAATCTTTGTTATTTAGGCATATTCTTGTATATAAGTTAAATATAATCTCAATGTTGTCACTTACACACAAAATTTTAACACTAAATAATCTTAAAATCTGTAATTATAAATTATATTTTTGTAATATTTAAACCATAAAATAATATCTATTTTTTAAATATATCATTTTATTGTAAAAAATAAATTTAAAAAGAAACACAAAAAAATATATAAATTATATCCTATTAATAAATTTCACTTTAATGTGATTTTAACTAACATTATTAACACAAATTATATGACAATAAATTTTTTTAATCATAATTAATTTTATAAAATCACATTTATACCAACATGTATTGTCTATCTTAAAATACTTTTATATATGAATTATTTATATATGAATTATTGCATAAGGTCATTGTCCTCTCTGTAAAGAAATATTTATATATTAATTTTTATTGAATTAGAGAATGAAATATTAAATAAATATAAATACCAACTCAAAAAGAAAAAATTATTTTTAAATAATTAAATTTCTATTCAATTTATACTTAAAAGTTGAAATAAAAAAATCTTTTTGAAAAATAAAAACACTATGATAAAACTATTTCTTTGATAACTTGCACGATATGATACAACTCTACAAATTTACGTATATTTCTTTTAAGATAAAACACTCTTTAATTAAATATAATTAACATAGATACCATTTACACAAAATGCTTACTGATATACTTTTACTGGCAGTTACCATTAAATGTAGATTTATTATTTTGATTAGCTACCTTTAGCCAAGATGCCAAATAATTATAGTTCAAATTATTATTTATTTCGTAACTGAGATGAGAAGTAAAGTATAAAAAAATAACAAATGGATAACGGTTAAAAGCAGGAGACAAATACAAATACTCGTATCTAAGGACACGGTTTCTTATTACATATCTTAACACAAATATATGTTTTTAAATTATTTCCATGCTTTTTTTTATAAGTTCAATTTACCAAAACTAAAAGGAAGTTAATAAGATCAGTTCCACAAAATACATCCAACGACAAATTCATAAAAAAAATAATCTAAACTAAGAGAACAAAAAAGAAAAGACAGTTACATCAATTGTTCTAGAAAAACTATCCATCAATAGATAATCAATCGAGCGCCGCATTAAGACCCTGCAAACAAACAATCACAGATTTGAAGCAAAAATGGACATCCTCCAAAATCTAAACTTTTTTTACCAAACAGTTACATCAAAACGTAGCTAGCAAGCAAATGAATAAAAACATTAAAGTTAATTTTAATTCACATTATTTCAAGTGTATGTTAAAATCATAAAATAGTAATTAAGTACTAATAAAAGCATTTTTATTGAAGAGTGTAGATAAAAAAAATGATGTGACTTGAGAATAATAAATTCTTCTTCTTTCAACAAAAAATGAAACATAGAGATGCTAAATAGAAAAATATTCTTAGATTCAATCAATTAGTAAAACAAAAATCTTTCATTTCTTTTTCTTTTTAATTTTGTTATAACTTAAAAGCTTTAATTCTGAAATTACTTTATTAAGAAAGAATCTTGTTCTTTTCATATATCAATTCTTCTAGCACAATTATATATTTTAAAGAAAAAAAGGTTAAAATTGATAAATGAGACATAAATGGTTAAAAATGCTCATTCAGTATTTTGATAGTTACAGAGAATTCTATGTATTTTATATATTTGAATTAATACTTTTTTTAGTAAAGGAACAAAATCTAGATGTACTTGTTGGTATACCATCAGACGAACATATTAATTAGATGGCATCCTAAAAGTTCTTTTATCTTTTAATTGAAAATCTTAAAAGTTTTTTCCCTTCATTAATAAGTAGGACACAACTATAACCCCTTAACCACAATTATTTGGAGGCTAAGGTAACATAACCATATGATGCTAGATCTCAAATGAAAAAATAAGTCTTAGATACTACTGGCTAATATAGCAAGCAGTATTGATACCTACCAATTTGATTGGAGACATTGCAAGCTCCCTGCCTCTTCAATGAGACTACTTTTGCTCTCTAAAATCTCAATGAGATCCTTAAGAACACTAAACTCTAGTGACATGAAATTTGCATCATGGAATCTGCAAATAAAATTCGTAATATAAATATCTCTATTAGTATCAAATACCAAAATGCAAATATAAAATAGTAAAGTAAACTACAAATTGATCTTCCAAGAAATATAAAATCAGTGACCAAACAACCAATTTATAAGATTCTTATGCCATCTCAAGTAGTAAACTACAAATTGATCTTCCATCTAGATATAATTAGTATGAAACAGAAGATACAAATTCTGATCCCATGAAAAAAGGCTACAACATACACTAACTAACCCAACAGCAAAGAAAATTATGGTGGCAAATATTCAGTAGAAGGCATTTTTGTTTAAAGAAAAACACATGTTCTATATGGGTTAGTGCAAAAAAAAATTCTCTTTCATAAATCTATTTTATCTTTCAGTTTTTTACTATATGAGCAAAAAATTGTTCACGCTAAAATAGAACATGATAAATACTTGATCACACTAAAATAAAACAGTAGAAACATCACATAATATTTTCCAGTATCTCTTACAAAATTGAGATGCTGTGAGAAGCTTAATGACAAAGGGAGCACAATTTAAAAAACTGGTGGCAGACTAACTCATGATGTGAGAAGCATCACATAAGTTGTACCTTTCACACCATCAACTATTTTTATAAGTCTTTCTTCTAATTATTATAGCTACAAAAACAAAACGTGTCCTAAATTACTAATTAAAAAGATTTTACAATTGTCTTCAAATTGCATTATCCAACAATAATTAGAAAAAAGACTTGTTAAAGGTACAACATATTGCAGCTTAATGCATTGCAATATATTTGGGGTGACTATCAAGTGCTTTAAGTTGATCAAGTGCTTCAAGTTGATGAACACTGAGTGTAGCTGCACGAAACTCTTCAAAATCCATCCTTCTATATTGCAATGCATTAAGCTGTAACCCAAGTTCATTTTAATCAGCGAGCACTATTGGTGCAAATGCTATTTATATAATGTATGGAAGTATTGGTACAGTTAAATCATAGAACTTACTTATCCAAAAAAGTCAATAATGTGTGACTCCATAGCATTTATTGCGTTTTTCATCGAGGCCTGTCCATGTCAAATTTGTGAGATGGCAAACACAATCATCTTAACCAAGTATATAAAAAGAATTTGAAACAAAACTAACCGCTTTGATGTTTTCTAGGCTAATGATTCCATTTTGGTTTGGCTCCAAAAGTGTAAACTCCTCCTTTAAATAAAGCAGTTCATCTACAGTTAATGTCTTAGAGACTTAGACAGTGCCTGTATTGGTGCCCATCAAAATAATATTCTGCTTAGTTATTTAGAAGCTTAATGTATAGTGGGATCATTTAAAAACAGAAAGAACAATAAATAACAAAGAAAAGCAGTACCTAAAAATGCAATGCTTCAGCCACCTTTAATATTGGCAGCCGGTGTCCTGTCTGGTGCATCTGGCAGCTGTTTTTCATTACATTCAAGTTCAGAGTCAGTCATGAGCAGCATGAAAGAAAAAGGTACCGCTTCGCTGTTGCACAATATCTTTAAGTGTGCTTTCTTCTGTTTTCAATTTTGAAAGCTCAGCCTTATGCTTAGCCAGAGCTGATTTAGCTTTTTCAATTTATTCCCTCCAAAGCTTGACACCATCTCTGAAGAAGGGCAAAGTGTGCAAGGTTAGGGCTAGGACTTTCTACAGGTCGAAAATACACATTCTCTATCTTCTCTATCAGTTACTGCTTCCATCACCAGAGAATTCCTCCTACTTTTTCACTGGTGATATGTCTAGGTATTTTGAACCACAAATTGATTTTTAAAATATGCATTTAAACGTTACACAACTAACCTCAAATGGATAACTCTGCAGAATGCCGATTGATAGGTAAATGGACACAGTTCTACAGATCCAACAGCGGCGGTGGCATCCATCACCGCCGTCGCCTCATTTCTCTTCTTTTCTCTATCGATCTGGCATCCTTCTCTGTGACCGTCCCTGTCGTCGCTACCCTCTTCTCCTTCTTCCATCGCTCTTTGTTTCTTCACCGTTGTTGTTTTCTTCTTCTCTTCACTGCGACATCGAAAGAAGAAGTCTTTCCCTCATACGGTGCCAACTAACTCCCCCTTTCAAAACTTGCAGTGCGCTCTCTCATATCTTCTCTTCTTGTTAACAATAAAAATGCAGCTGCAAGTCCTGGAATAAAACCATTTCCAATTTGAATTTGAATCAAAATCCGGTCCAATTACTTGTTTATTTGAGAACTGCCAGGTGCCCAACTTTAAGAGCAAATACTCTATTTCAGTCTTGAATTTTGTCGAGTCTTTGATTTATTCTTGAATTTCCAACTGCAATAAATAAGACATACTGTTTTTGACTATACACATGCATATTTGTGTCATTATAATAATTTTAAGCATCAACTGTATTCTTAAAACAAACAAATAAAAAACAAAAATAATGAACACCAAAAAAGGAAACATCATTAATTAGATGGCATCCTAAACAAAATGATGTAACTATAGCAGCATTTCTCACACAATTCATATATAAACTCCATATGTCCACAGCATGGAATGATTTAAAATTGAGGCTGATAATTCAATTATTTCCATTTAGAGATAGAAAAGAATAGCATATTTCCAACTAAACTTCTCTAGTACTGATTATATCAAAGGTTCACAATTTAATTTAGTATTGAAAGAAAGATCTTTAGTTGTAGTTGAGAAAGAAAGAATATGAAGTTTATCTCCTAAAGGAGCAAAATGAAAATCATTATGGTCACTTCCAAAATCTTCAATGGCAGTAGCGAATGCCACGTACCTTTCATATATGCCTCCTAATCATTTTCTGAAAACTTAAAAAATATCAATATTTAATCAGAGAATAAATTTATAAAATATCAATAAATTTGATAATTTAGAGTTTGGACACTAATTAATACTTCATTTATTCATTTTTTATCACTTTGCATTAAGAATCTTAGAATCACTAATGAAGAGATACAATTAGAATAATTTTTGATACTTTTATAAATTAAAAGCATAATGATACTTCAACAATAAATTAAAAGCATAATTCTTTCTCATGACCTGTGAAGAGTACAATTAGACTATCAATTTGCAGACCAAGCACATACATAGAGAAAAAGACCAATATCCCATGGAAAACAAAGCCATTCCAATTTCATTATACATGGATATTAAGGAGAAGCTACCAGAAATACATCTTCCATGCAATTCACTGAGAACAATTTCAGCAGCTTGATCATCATTTAGATTTTCAATAGCCACCGCCTTAAGTGTTCTGGAATGAACAAAAATTCTTTAAAATGATGGGCCAGGGTGTTCATTTTGGAATCTTGAAAGAGACATACTTACATGTTGGTCGCATGCACATATTAATACACACAAAAATACTTAGGAATTTGGCAATCATAGGCTAAAAGAACTCTTTCAAGCTTGTTTTCATGTAAATGGTTTCTGAAAATTTGGAAGGGAACCAATCACAGTGTTGAACAACTAATATCAGAAATTGTTCAGGTGAAATTAGTAGTCTTTTGTAAGGATTTTGAGGTGAAAATCTCAACATATAAAACTACTCATTTATCTAAAAACATGCAGTTACTGTCTGTTTAATATGCATATAGAATGTCCATCACTTAATAATATTTCTTTTTTTTTAATTAGTTAATTATTTAATTATTTGAATGTAAATTCAATCCACAATTAAAAATTTGCAGCTAGAATACAGTATAAATAACACCAGATCACAGAGTAGCAATTATTATACTTAAAATCCAACAATAGATTACCATAATTCAATTATATTTTCAAATTTTAAAGGTAAAGAGCAATATCTGGAGGAATATATCTTGCAAGCAAGCTCCTATACACCAAATTAAAACCCATTATCAACCAAAATTATCTATAAAGTTTATTTTTAAAAAACAAAAGTGGGTTAAACATAATGAAGAGGAGAATCATTTTAATAACGATAATAGAATCATGTGATCATGAAATTACAGATAGAGATACACAAAATACACAAAAAATAAGTGGTCAAAACCCCAATGATTGCAAGATTACAGTACACAATTTATTCAAATCATCAATGTGCAAAATTCACTCATAAATCCTAAAAAAATCTCTTCCTCGCAAAAAAACGACCATGCAGATAAAAAATGTAGAAGACAGAATAAAAAGAGCATATTTTTCCCATAAATTGAGAAGTTCTTTTATCTTTTAATTGAAAATCTTAAAAGTTCTTTCCCTCCATCAATAAGTAGGACACAACTATAACCTGTTAACCACAATTATTAGGAAGCTAAGGTAACATAACCATATGATGCTAGATCTACAGTTTATAATTTAACCAACCAATAAAGCAAGCAAACAACATAACCAAATGCAACGGTCTCAGCAACAAAAACAACAATTAAATTAAAACGAAAAGATAAAATGAAACAAATCAACTTAAACAAATCAAAATAAAATTTTAGGTGAATTTCAAAATAGTGCATTATATCCCATCAGCATAAGAAATAAGAAAAAGATATAGATGTACTTCTCTAATGACTTACCTCTGCTTTGATCTGACCTAAACCCAAAAACACATGCACAAAACAAACTAAAAGAAGGGAAACAAATGTTTTGAAATAAAAACAGAAGAAGATTAGAAGAAAACACATTAATTTTTTATTTTGAAATTTAAAAAAATAGCTTACCTTTGCCTCACAGCCGATAACTTCTTCAACGGCTCCTCCAGCTCGTGCTCTTTCCTCCCTCGGCGTCAGTGATACGGTTCGTGGCTCCATGGATGGCGTTGACAAGGTGCGAGCTCTCTCTCTTTCTGACGCATCTCTTCTGCGAACTTTCTTTCTCTCGAGCGGTTGGTTTGGCGGCGACGGCGGTTGCGGGGACCACTAGTGCCAGCGCGTCCTTCCTCTCTTCTCTTCTCTGGCTTCCATTCTCTCTTCTTTCTTCTGCTGTGTGTGTTTGCTTGTGGGCACAGGATTCGGTGGTCCAGGAACCTTTGGACTACTTATTGGTCCAAGTAGAAAACATATTTTTAGAGTTTTTTTATCAATTGCTATGTAGTCCTTGAACTATTTTTAATTGCAAATTAACCCCTTATATTTTATTTAATTATAGAAACTATTTTTTATTTTACAAATTATTTATTTATCAATTAACCATTATATTTATTAACAAAAAAATACAAAACAACAACTAATTATATTCCCGTCGAGTAAAATATTATGTTTGATCTCGTGAAGTTCCTCCATGACTTTCAAATCGTGTTTCGCTGAAATCCAATCGATTGGACTATCAAACCAATCGATTGAATGATAACCCAATCGATTGGATTTCAGTTTATCACAAAACAATCGATTGAATGCCTCAAAACAATGGATTGTTTTTGTTACTCAATCGATTGAATTCACGAAAACAACATGGATTTGCCAAATACAATCGATTGGAAAGTGATGACATTGAAGTTTTAGCAGAATTCAATCGATTGGTAATTTAATCCAATCGATTGGAAGGTGATGAAGTTGAATTTTTTGCCAAGTTCAATCGATTGGTAATGTTACCCAATCGATTGAAATGTGATGACTTTGATTTTTTTGGCCAAATGCAATCGATTGATAATGCAATCCAATCGATTGAAAAGTGATGACATTGAACTTTTTGCCAAATTCAATCGATTGGTGGCGTAATCCAATCGATTGAATTTTGAAATGTGCTGTGTATTAAAGCTGATAACCCTGCGTATTCACACCCACTCTCTCCACCTTTTCATTCGAACGCCACTCTCTCCTCTCTCTAAAAACCAGAAAGCTTCTCTCTAAAACCAGAAAACTTCTCTCTTCTTCTTCTCCATTCTCACCCACACCCACTCCAAACTAGATACATAATTCCAACCCTCATCAAAATCCCTACAAAACCCACAAAACCAGTATCCCCATAATGGCCAGAACTAAGAACGCCAAAAGGGCCAGGGTTGAGGGAGAAAGCTCTGCCCCCGCCAGACTCATTGCTTCATCCCACTACATGGCAAGGTGGCTGCTGTCTCAAAGGGCACTGAAAAACTATGTGGAGAAGTTCGAGTCAAGGCCAATTGTTCCTCCCAGGTACATAACAGCCGAGTTCCTTCAGGATAGACGTTTTAATTTGGTGTTGAATGCATTGCAAACACAGCACTTAGTTGATTTTGTACAAACTAGGGATGAGTATTACCCGCACTTGGTTAGGGCTGTTTATAGTACTTTGAATTATGTTGTTCCTGAACCTGATGAAGAGGGTGAGGTAATGCCGCTGATTGAGTTTGATTTAGGGAAACAACATTATAGAGTTACTTTGCAAGAACTGGCTGAACAATGGAGTCTAGGTTATCATGGGGCAAAATTTACTGGAGGTATTGCGGCAGATGAGCAATGGGGAGAATACAACAGATTAGTTGGTTTGCAGAGTTTACAATATGAGAATCCACACATGGATGCTAGAGGTAATATAAGTTGCAGTGGGTTGGGGATTGAGCAGCGTATATTGATGTAAAGGAGATAAACTGGCCTTATTTTATGGTTCATCATATGCTTGAGATGAAGAAAGGAAAATCAAGTGTTGGTTTAGGATATGCTTGCCATTGGACCAAGATTTTCAAATGGCTTGAAATTGACGTGAGTGAAGAGAAAAGTATTGTCTTGAGTAATGTAGCCAAGATTGATGACAGCACTCTAAGACAGATGGGAAGAGATCCGGATGCCCAAGAACCTCAGGCCCAAGGACAACCACAAGACCAGGTGCAAGCACAACCACAGACACCCCCCACCACCCCCCCTCCTTCGCCAACAATGCAAGATTTGATGGATGAATTGCGAAGCATGAGAGTATATATGGAGGATCAATTTGCTAATATGAGGCAGCGTCAAGACAGGCAAACAGAAGCTATCAATCGTCAAGGAGAAGCACTTGATATTCTATACACTAATCTGGGCATCACAAACCCAAGGGGCATCATCCCAAGGCCAGGATCATGAAGAAATTGTTATCTAGAATTCCACATCATCCTATGATCTCCATTGATGCTTGGATGGGAGTTAATACATTTGAGTTACAAAAAATGTAGGACAAAATCTAGGTGTTATCTTCACTGTATCATGAAATGTGTCATTTCACTTTTGAGAGTCTCAGATATTATTGTTCATTGTGTAATTTCACTTTTGAGAGTCTAGGTATGTTTGATGCTGCTACTATTGCAACAGAAGCATAAGTTATTGATCAGCTTGTTTTGTTTTTAAAGTATTAGCTATGCATGTAAATCTGCAATCAGTTCTTGTATTAAATTGATTGAAGAATGCTTGCAATCAGATGTGTATGGAAACCAATCGATTGAAAAGGTAGTAAAATCGATTGTTGTACCCTCATTTTCTAATGCAATCGATTTCTTTTTATTGCAATCGATTGAATTTTCAGTGAAATCGATTGGAGTACTCTTATATATACTATTTCAATCGATTGGATTTTAATGCAATCGATTGAATAATACACACACCTCTCATTCAATCGATTGTGTTGTTATAGCAATCGATTGGAGTCGATTTAGTTACTGCTTCAATCGATTGTTTTCTAAATGCAATCGATTGAAGTATCATCTTTTATTATTTCAATCGATTGGTGGCCTATCTACCAGTTTTGAATCTTGTTTTATTTAGTTATTAATCTAATGCGTCTATTATTATTATTATTATTATTTATCTACTTAAAAATAATTATAGATAAGATATAATTATATGAATTCTTTAAATTTAATTTCTTAAATTGGAAATAGAAATTAATTTAAAATTTGAAATGTATTTGTTTTTAATTAAAAGATAAGATATCTTAAAGAGTTTTAAGATTATTCTGCTGATTTAAAAATTTTTAAAAAGATAGAATTAAAATTTTGTTATCTTTTTTGGGTATATATATGTGTTCAAGCCAACTAAATTTTTATACGTTGACAAATTATTTTAAATATTTGCCTTTCAACTAAGTCTACTCGTAATATATTCTTCCGTTGATAATAATTATGGATATTCCTTCTAAAGAAGATATAGTGGGGGTCTCCAATGATGCATGTAACACACAGAATATGTCACTGGACTGTGATGTTATCAAAGTTGATTTTGGTGACCAACTTGGAACTATAATTCCTAGTGCTAAGGTAAGACTTAATGGGTTTTTAATTTCTAGTATAATGTATTACGAGTAATTTAAAATTTTATGTTTTTTATTTTCTACAGGATGACCAAGTTATTTTTGACGATGTTGTTCAAAGCGAGAATCTAAATAAAATTCAAGAATTGTCTATTAAAGTGGACAATGTCCTCTCTAGCATGGAGGTAATTTGATGTGACAAACAGTAATTAATATATATGATGTTAAATAAGTTATATATTATAACCTTTTTTACCATTCTTTTTTGCAGTCAATGAGAGTTGTAAACATTGCTCGGGACGTAATAATTGATAAAATCCTTGAATCTGTAAGCCGCATTGAGACAATGATATCACAACTCAGTCTGAACAATGATTCCGAGACTCCGACCAAGCTCTCTGTACAAAACACACATCCAATCTCAAGATTGAAGGCTAAGAGTTCGGCTATTGATATTCATACGGCTATATCAGACGATGAGGATGATCTTACTGTACTGGATCATATGTCTTTCACCCACGATGATCCGTTCCACATCAAGATCAATATGGACAAACCAGTATCTCCAACTATAAGATCCGCACCAAAAAAGAAAAATATGTCAAAGGTATATGCATGTATAGTAAAATTTCATAACTCTTATTATTTGATATTCTTAACATGATAATAAGAATATACTGAAACTGTTTTTTTTCTTAGGGTAAGAGCATTATGGGGACGCAGAAAAAATTACCGTTCACTCACCCAGGCGGAATTAGAAAGCCAAAGATTGAGCCCAAATCAGTCAATAAATCGAAGGCGTCTTATGCACTGAGCCAACCCACAAAAGACTATAGAAGAGCTGTTTATTTCTTTTCCATTACCAACGTAATTACCACTTAAATTATATAGTTTCTTATGGGCACTGCTAATTATTACATTTAGTGATGAATTGCTAATACTTTTGTATTAAAATTTGTAGTCAATGCAGTGTCAATTTATGCCAACTCCAACCATGCGTCTTTTGGAAGATCAGATAAAGTCCTGTGCATATATATTTTCAGCATCGCTAGATCCATCGTAAGTTAATTTGATATTATCTTTGTTGTCGATGAATGAGGGCCAATCTAATGTGTTTCGGTTTTTAATGGATACAGTGAAGAACTTGTCGTAACAAATACAATCAGAGCAACTAGATCATACTTTGCACATTTCATACCTGACAGACCCATTACTGATAAGGTACACAAGTAATCTATTAGTTAAGCTACGTTCGGTTCTGGGCATGATCTCTTAATATATAGTTGGATTGTGATCCAGATTCTTGAATTAGCGGCATTGAAATGCACTGATGATCAATCTGATGTAAGTTTCAAGACAACATGGCAACTTCCACCGAGATTTGTGGTATGTTCTATAACCCTAAAAAGATAAGTTCATTTATCTTTAGTTACAAATGTAATGCTGATATAGAATTATACTTCTTTATCATGTACTAAAGACTATATTGGTTTGCATTAATAAACTAGGTGGATGTCTTCAACAAGAAAGATTTAAAGAAGAAGATGGAAGACTACATTTATAAATTTATGCAACCTACTGCTGATTTAAAATTTGTAAGAATTTTTTCTTAAGATTCATTGTTGGATACAGTTTTTCATTATCAGCATACATAACCGAGGGGCAAATTTTTATGGTTTAGATATATGTTCCTATTCAAGAGGATGACCACTAGTATCTAATGATAATATCGGTTTGCGAGCATACAATTTATCACATGGACACCCATTTTAATGATGACAGAATTCGCTATCGTGAACGTGTTATGAAGACACTAGTAAGTCCGTGGAAAAATTTACATAAGCTTATTAGATCTTATTTTATTTTTATTATTTAACCAGTGAAATGAAATCAGGCACACGTACTGGAGCAAGTCATCACGTCGAACTTTTACAAGGATGATGGCATTCAAGAGTATAATAAACAATTTCATGACTACAAAATTGAAAGACCAGAAGATATACCTCAATGTTCCTCAAGCTTGAACTCTGCAACTTGGGTGATGAAGTGGATGGATATGACTTATGAATTTAAGCCATATGGTAACAATAAGGTGAGCATTTATAAAACAAATCTCTAATATTTAATCCCTATTTTTTGGTACTAATTCATAATGTATAATTTCTAGCTCGATGATCACGATATTTGCATGATAACCGCGGTGCATATACTCCGGAGTTGGATCAACCATAAGAAGCCACAGATTATAGCATCAGTCGAGGAGTTTTGGAATATGCACAGTTCTTATAATTAATCTAGATAGAGTGTAATACTTTGGTTAGTGCGTATTTATTTGTTAGAGTTAGTGGATGTACTTCTTACGAATTTCTTTATATGACTTCTTAAATAGAAATGTATTGCTTCGTTACTTTTCTCAATTTTACTCTATTTCTATGCACCGTATGGAGTTTTAGTTTAATTTATTTTAAAAACACATATTTTTAATGTCATTTCCATTGATTATTTCAACAACCATCTCATACAAACATTATTTCAACAACCATCCCATACAAATATTATTTTGTTACTTCTTGTTTCTAAAATTATGAAAAAAAATTAAAGTAGAAAAAATGAAAACACATTTTTGTTCTACTCAAACCTTAAATTTATCCATTTTAATCGTGTTTATGAAAATAAATTCTTGTAATCGTTATTTATATTTGTGACTGATTAGTTTTAAAACCCGAATCTTAGTTCGTTACAACCGAATTATAACCGAATTATTTTCATACTTAGCTACTTCAATTTAATGAACATTAGTGGATTATAATTGAAATGGAAAAACTAAAGAAGCTAGCTACATGCTAATAGCTAGGAGTATAGGATTATTACCTAGCTAGATTGTCATTAATTGTAAGCAACCAAGTGCTAATCCCACCAAGAAAGCAAATTGATCTTGTCATATAAGTAGAATGATTAATTCAAGTATATTAGTATTGTGAAATATTGTGAAATATGTATGTATAGTATTAAAAATTTCTCATCAGTCGTTTTTCTACCCTTCCTTATATGAGACAGATTGTTTGATCTGTTTGTGTATGTGGTTGTTGCAATCTATATTAAAGATCAATATTAAAGTATAGCACTTTTAGCGTTTTATCTCTTTTATTATTCATCCAAGATCAACTTACTTATAGTATTATTTATTCGAAGGAATTAATGATATAGTATTCTAAAATAATTATTTCCACACATGGCAGTGAAAAAATAATCATTAGTTCCATATATATAAAAAAGACAAATTAATAAACATGTTATAATAAATTAATTATATGAATGTATTATGAGCAAGGTTCAGAGAACCGGACCGATCATCGAACCGCTTTAGTCACTGGTTTACTGGTTGAACCGGTCCAACCGTGGTCTAACCAAAAAAATCATTTTAGAATAAAATAATATATAAATTTTAAATATATATCCTAAAATATAATTATAGCTTTTGATAAAGATCTTCCTACCAATCCAATTCCTTTGGTATAGCTTTGTGGTATAATTATACCAATTCAAAATTAGCCTGCATATACTACATTAAAGGAGAAATCTTAAGCTTGTACAACTTAACAGCACATAATCCACCTGACATAAAGCTAAGCAAGGACTCAAGAATTGTTTATTCTGGACAAAAGGGGATCATAAACAAGTGATTTTTGTGGAAGTTCAATGAATAAACAAACAAACTACGCTAATATTTTAATGCAATGCCATAAACAAACCATTGATGAAGGGTTCCTATCTTCAAGCTTGTGGGGGACTAGAATCAATCAACAGAGTAGCTGTTGGGATAATCTTCCTTCTTAATTCTTATATACGTCAAATAATTTCCTACAAAATGAAAATTGAGCACAGAATAGGGCCTTAAAACAAAAACAAAACAACACTCACAGAGCCAGAAATAAGAACATTCACACAGCCAGAAATCACTTACAATCAGCACAATATACTAAAAAGAGCCATAAATCACGAACAATCAGCAACTAAAATTAAAATACAGCAACAAATAATCACCCTAAATACTAAAATCGATAAATCTATCAACAAAAATTCAAAAACAGTTGAGTCAAGTTAAAAAACACTAACAAAATAGCAGCAGCAAGTACCAAACAGCAACAACTAATCCCTAATCACACTGAACCTGAAATTTCAACAGCAACAAGTAATCCCTAATCACACTAAACTTGAAATTTCAACAAACATTACAAACAGCAACAAGTAATCCCTAATCCCTAAACAGGATTTCCAATAATGATTTCATTTTCACTGTTAGCAGCAGCAAGAAAATGTTAACCAAAATTTCAGAAATCAAAGAAAGAGCAGCAGCACAAAATCAGCAAAAATTATCAATTTCACAATTTCACATTAAAAATCAACAAACAGAGGCTCTGGGGAGAGAAGACGGAGACACGAACAAAAAAGCCAGAGACACTAACCTTCGATGGAGGCACGGACGGTGACCAGGGAGACGACGGCTACCCGGGAGACGACGGCGAGCGGCGATACGGTAGCAAGTTGCTCCAAGCCAACAAAACAGATAAGCCACGGAGGTCGGACGGATGACGGGAAAGCAGGACGCCGAGCTACAAGAGAGGGCCAGGCCACGGACGGCGCCGACAGCACGGACGGCGGAAGCACTGCGACAGAACCGTTGCAAAATGCAGAGAGAGCCTAGGGTTTCGGCTTGGTGAGTTAAGATGAAGAGCCGTCGAGGACCTGTCGACTTACTGGGTTCCGGACACGGGGAAGAGGAAGAAGTGGCGGTGCTGAGGAACTGGAGACGGCGGCGGCGCTGAGGAACTGGAAACGGCGGCGACGATGGAGGGCTAGGGTTCCTTTGCTTCAGAGTTCTCCAGGGAGTGAGTAGTGAAATGAAATAAATGAATGATTGGGAAAAAAGGGGGGTGGGTGGAGACGTGGAGTGGATCCGGTTCTTTTTTTTTTAATTAAGAGACCGCGTCGTTTTTTCTGAATCGGCCGGTTACCGGTCCGGTCCACCCGACCGGTTCTCGGCTAATTCAGAGGTTTTTCAGCGGTTTTATTTCGAACAGTTATAAATGAAGGACCAGATCGCTTACATTGCTGGTTCTCAATTGAACCGGAATCGACTGGACGGTCCAGTCCGGTTTTCAGAACTTTGATTATGAGTCATCATATAATTAATATATATAAGTAGCCAGCACGGTAGCACTAAACAACAATTGAATACTAATTACGATAATTCTAAATAGACAAAAAATATTAATAAAATCTCATTACACCTAGAAAGCATAAGCATGACTATTGGAAGAATGTATAAAATCTCATCAATATAGTGAAAAAGAAAAAATACAAATATGAACTGATTTTCTACCCAAAAACATTAAAGTTTATGGAGGTTGCTAACTATCACTATCTAACTCAGCCGTCGCTTCGGTACACATGTCTCCATCGTCCGAACCGATTGCTTCATTCTCCATAATGTTGTTGTCAATGTCCTTTTGCCAAGGACATGTTGTCTTCTTATGTCCTTCCATTTGACAAACACTACAACGTTGCCGCTTCTTCTTCTTAGATGGCTGTCCTGAGCCTCCAGTGGTTGGATGCACATACGGATTGCTACTTCTAGCTACACCTGAGTGAGGTTGATTATCTCCTTCGTCTGCAGCCTTGTAAGATGAGTACAATCCCATAATTAAATCACGTGTCTCTTCATATCTCTCTGGTACTTTAGCAGCAACAGCAGCCAGTTGTTTAGAAAATTCCACCAAAGCACTTTGACGACTAATAACAACAGCATCCCTGGTGAAGCCACACGGATCATTGAGTACTGATTTAACCTTTTTTGTCCATCTATCCAATACCAATGACCGGGGAATCTCACGGATGTCTCTGTCAACCAGAACTTTCACAATATGTTCGCAGGGAATACCAAATGACTCCATTCGTAAACAGGTACACATGAAGATCATTTTTTCTTGACGAAAATCAACGGTCTCCCACGTGTAGATTCATAATAAGTATTAAATTCTTTAAAGCGCATGTGTGCAACACACCTTTGAAAATGCTCTACGAAACTTGTCAAATCATACCGCGACCCCACATACCTTCCCACAACTGAGTGTAAACCTTCACATCTTGATGTAGTTCTAAAGCCAGCAAAGAATTTTCCTCTTAGATATGCAGTAGCCCACATATGCTTCTCTTCGTACATGTTGATCACCCACGGCTTATCCTCAATGCCAAATTCTTCAATAAGCTGAACCCACTTACGCTTAAACACGGGAATCTCGTAGTCTCCTGTCATGATTTTTCTAAATTTAGATGTAAACGATGGATTTCCAACATTGCTAGTTGCATTTCGAATAAAGTGCCAAGCGCATAATCTATGTCTGACTTCTGGAAATACATCTCTCACTGCATTCCTAATCGCCATGGCCCCATCAGTTATGATTGAGGTTGGGGTCTTGCCCCTCATTGCAAACATGAGCTGACGCAGGAGCCAAACATATGTATCAGTAGTTTCGTCCGCGATTAACGCAGCAGCAAAAACAGTTGTTTGGTTGTGGTGGTTAACCCTGTTGAATATTACTAATGGACAACTATACTTGTTCTTCTTGTACGTAGCATCAAAAGCAATAACATCCCCGAATAGTCAGTAGTCTAGTTGGCTAATCCCATCAGACCAGAACAAATTACGTAACAAACCTCTTGAATCGTGACATGCCTTGAAATATAATTGTGGATCCTTCAACCGCATATCCTCTAACTTCTTCAACACTCGTGCTGCATCTCCAGGAATTTGACGCCTTTGCCGAGCAATCTCATTGTACATATCTCTGGGACCATAGCCAACAAATTCGTACCCGCCTGCTTGACTAGCTAGAAGACCAAATATCTGTGAGGTGCTGATCTCTGACTTTAGCATGTTCATCATTTGCATAATATCTGCCTCTGACATTTTTTTGTGGGCAGGCAACATAGCACTGAATTGTGTATCCAATAGATCATGGTTGTGTTCGTCAGAGAAATAAAAGATATGCCATTTTCCAATTTCTGGTACAAATTTAACATCCATTCGGGCTTCACATCCAGTTCTTGTTTCCAATCTTGGCTCCTTCTTCCTTTTTTCCATCGTGTAATATTTCTCCATCCTGAATCCTTGCCTATGGCATACAAACATTTGTCTGTAAATCTCGCAACTACTATTTTTGAAGGTCTTGCTCTTCCTTGCACTAAAGCCCTTCGACTTTGAGTACTTCATATAAAAATCAAATGCAAGCTGCAAAGTAGAAAAGTGGTATTTGCCAATTTCCTCCGCAAAGTTCTCACTAAATTTCAAAGATGTAATGTCTTGCACGGAGTCAACCGCATAAGTGGCTTCAACGATATAATCTGACATATCAGATTCAGAAAAAAATGCTCCCTCGGTAAATTCATCTCTAAAATCTTGTTTGAATTCATTCTGTTCATCCATCATATCTTGGTCACTTACTAGCTCTTCTTGTTGGTTAAAGTCATCGTCCTCCTGGTATTGCTCATTCATCTCAGTGTCCGTAAATATACCTGACATCTTAAAATGTCCAATGAAAAAAAAAATCAGTACACTCCATCTTATAACATTACATACAATAGATAGATTCGTATATTGCTAGCAGGGACGGATCCAGAGATTTTAATATTGAGGTGCCAATTTTTATATAATTAATTTTAATCTATAAAAATAATTAACATATAGTTATTGGAGTTAGTTTTTTAATAGATTTATTAAGATACATATAATTATAATTTTTTCCAACAATTTTAGTTTTAATATGATAATTACATAAATAAAATATAACTTTAGCAATTGTACATTACAAATTTATAAAATACCATATAATTTATAACGTGATTTGCTAAAAATGATCCCATATCTTATTAATTAAAATTCATTCTTTCAAAAGTTTTAAAAAAATTTAAAAATAAATTATAAATTATTAATTAATTGAAAGACACGGTACCATTGTAGAATACAATATATACGATATCTTTATAAAATTTTTCTTTTTCCAATGTGAATTTAGAAGAAGAATTAATATTTTTTACAAGAAAATAATATCTACAGTACATAATGTGATTACCAAAACATAACTACTTAAGTTATTATTAATATAAAAATATGAATGTTAAATATATTAATATAAAAAAACAAATGATTTTAAAAAAAATAAATATAGAAATTATTATATAAAAACTAATTGGAAAGGTACAAAGACTTGAGGGTATGATATTAAATTAGTTAGGTAAAAATATTAGTGAATTAACAATTAAGACATAAATCTATTACATAGTAAAAAATAATACACATAAAACTATTAAATTACCTAACATTCGTTTTTATTTTTTAAACACAAATTTTATATATAAGTATAATTTCTAAAATTTTGGGGGGTTCAGGCCACTACTCGCCCCCTCTAGGTCCGTCCCTTGATTGCTAGCTAATTAGTAATAAAAAATAATAACATCTATTTACTTTTTAGTAATTCTCAATGTCTTGTCAGTTAATAAAAGATAAAAAAAAAATTTTTCATTACACAATCAATTTTACGAATAAAGTATCGAAACGAATAATTGAAAAATTAGAGATTCTATCCACTTACCTCGATTTTGTAATCCAAACGATGGATTATTTTCTGAACACTACAATGAAAAAAATTGATTGGACCTTTGCTGATTGCTGCAACGGTGATTGTCAATTAACGATGAACAAAAAGTGGATATTAAATAGACGGATAAAAAATAAAAAAATGGATATTCAGTAGATGGATGGATGTTCGAAAGAAAAACAATGAAATTTTTTATAAAGAGAATGATACACGATTTTAATGGTGGGATTGAATAATTGGTGATGGATTATTCACCAATTTATAATGTTAATTTTAAGGAAAAGACAAGATTAGAGTATCTAAATCAAAATAAAACCTTAAAAAAGGAAGATAGAATTTTAAAGATAAGATAGATGAATAAGAAGATAATTTTTAAAAACGAAAACAAGACTGATATAGGCGTAATACATCGCGTTCCAATCGATTGAATGATCATTACAATCGATTGAATTTGATTTCACACACACTACAATCGATTGAAATTGGCAAATTCATATTGTTCGGGTAAATTCAATTGATTGAGTCACAAAAGCAATCGATTGAATTTGGTGAGACCCAGGTTATTTTGAAGCATTCAATCGATTGAATATTCTAAACAATCGATTGAATTACAAAAAACCAATTTTTTTCATCATTCAATCGATTGGATCGTATGACCAATCGACTGAGTTATGCGAAAACCATGCATTTGGCAAATAATAATAATAATAATCTTAGACGGATCATATTTAAAGAAAAAGTTTCAAAATTGGTAGATAGACTATGCGAAATCAAGCCCCCACCAATCGATTGAAGTATACTTAAACACAATGTTCCAATCGATTGTTTTGTTATTTTAATCGATTGGAGTACACTTAATTACAGTATCAATCGATTGGTTTTATATGCAATCGATTGAAATTGAAATTGATGATAATTCAATCGATTGCACTTAGAAAACAATCGATTGATACAGTAATTAAGTGCACTCCAATCGATTAAAATAACAAAACAATCGATTGCACTAAAGAAACAATCGATTGAATCCATACAAACACATTGTTTTCAAGACCTGATTGCATCTTAAGAATATAGATAAACTTAAAATACCGTTAGCTAAATTCATTCCATCATCCAAGAAGGTCTTACAATTCAAACAAACCTAGTACCTTTAAGAACTCTATATATGAATTGTAAAAATCAAAGCAAGGCATGCTTGTACAAGAATATTGCTATAAAACAATTTATTCATGGTCCAGGCCTTGGGATGATGCCCCTTGGGTTTGTGATGCCCAGATTAGTGCATAGACTATCAATTGCTTCTCCTTGACGATTGATAGCTTCCGTTTGCCTGTCTTGACGCTGCCTCATATCAGCAAATTGCTCCTCCATATATACTCTCATGCTTCGCAATTCATTCCTCCATATATACTCTCATGCTTTGCAATTCATCCATCAAATCTTGCATTGTTGGCGAAGGAGGGGGTGGTGGTGGGGGTGTCTGTGGTTGTGCTTGCACCTGGTCTTGTGGTTGTCCTTGGGCCTGAGATTCTTGGGCATCTGGATCTCTTCCCATCTGTCTTAGAGTGCTGTCATCAATCTTGGCTACATTAGTCAAGACGATACTTTTCTCTTCACTTAAGTCAATTCCAAGCCATTTGAAAATCTTGGTCTAATGGTAAGCATATCCTAAACCAACACTTGATTTTCCTTTCTTCATCTCAAGCATATGATGAACCATAAAATAAGGCCAGTTTATCTCCTTTCCAGTCACCATAGCCCAAAGCACTAAAATATCTTCGTTAAACAAGATTCCATGATTATGTTTTCTTGGAATCAACATGTATGAAAACAAATACATCAATATACGCTGCTCAATCCTCAACCCACTGCAACTTATATTACCTCTAGCATCCATGTGTGGATTCTCATATTGTAAACTCTACAAACCAACTAATCTGTTGTATTCTCCCCATTGCTCATCTGCCGCAATACCTCCAGTAAATTTTTCCCCGTGATAACCTAGACTCCATTGTTCAGCCAGTTCTTGCAAAGTAACTCTATAATGATGTTTCCCTAAATCAAACTCAATCAGCGACATTACCTCACCCTCTTCATCAGGTTCAGGAACAACATAATTCAAAGTACTATAAACAGCCCTAACCAAGTGCGGGTAATACTCATCTCTAGTTTGTACAAAATCAACTAAGTGTTGTGTTTGCAATGCATTCAACACCAAATTAAAACAGGAGTGGATGTTGGTGAGATTGGAGAAGAAGAGAGAAGAAGATGAAGCTTTCTGGTTCGATGAGAGAAGAGAGCGGTGCAGAAATGGGGGTTCGAATCTTTTAAAACGTTACTTCTAATTCAATACGCATGGTTTGGGATTAATATATAGCGATTTTGAAATTGCAATCGATTGGATTACAATACCAATCGATTGAATGCTGAGAAAAACACATTTAGGACACTTCCCAATCGATTGAAGTTTCAAACCAATCGATTGAATTAGAAGTTACGTGCAAAGTTCAATTGATTTTTAGATAGAAACAATCGATTGAATATTAAGACCAATCGATTGTTTGGAAGAATTCAATCGATTGAAAATCATAAACAATCGATTGAATTACATAAATCTCACATTTAATTCATTGTTCAATCGATTGGTTACTATGACCAATCGATTGATTTATGCAAAACCATGCCTACCAGGAATATACAATCGATTGTTTTGTGATAAACTGAAATCCAATCGATTGGGTTATCATTCAATCGATTGGTTTGATAGTCTAATCGATTGGATTTCAGCGAAACACGATTTGAAAGTCATGGAGGAACTTCACGAGATCAAACATAATATTTTACTCGACTGGAATATAATTAGTTGTTGTTTTGTATTTTTTTGTTAATAAATATAATGGTTAATTGATAAATAAATAATTTGTAAAATAAAAAATAGTTTCTATAATTAAATAAAATATAAGGGGTTAATTTGCAATTAAAAATAGTTCAAGGACTACATAGCAATTGATAAAAAACTCTAAAAATATGTTTTCTACTTGGACCACTAAGTAGTCCAAAGGTTCCTGGACCACCGAATCCTGAGCCTTGCTTGTGCATGTATTGCGTTTTGAAATCTATTTTAATTCTTTAAAATTAATATTATTTAATATCAATTTGTGACTTTTAATTAAGTATTTTAATTTAAAATGTAAGATAATATAATTAATTTTCTTCATTCATTAAATTAAAAACATTAAATTTTAAAATTTCAATTATTTAAATTAAATCATATAAAATTTTTATTCTTTTATAACTACTAAAATTTAAAATTTATATATAAAAATATCAATAATTATAGAATTAAGTAGAATTTCTATTTTAATTATCAAAATTTGATTTAATTATTTTTAATAAAATTATTTTTAAAAATAAAATCTTTTAATAAATAAATAAATTTAAAATCGGCTCATAAATAAATAAAGTCTTTATATAATTCGAATTCAATAAATTCAATTTATATAGAAATGTAAACGGAGACAAGTAGGTAACGATTTTGAGTTTAGAAAATTCAGGTAATTTTTGGGTGGCTTTGGTTTATCAACATAAATTGCCCTAAAATATATGAGTATTTTTTAAAGTATCTAAGGTTGACTTTTTCAAAAATGACTTGTATTTATCAAAATTAAAAAAGTCTAATATAATCTCATATATTAATTAATATCCAAAATTAATTCTTATTAATGTCTATTATAATATTTTTAAATTTTAATTATTTTACCAAATGCACTACCACTTATTGTTATTTGTGCTTATTGAAAGTCATTTTTAATTTAAATTATCAAACATAAAAGATAATTTTTATAAAGTAATTTTTATAAGCTACTTTTGAAATGTAAAAATTTTATCAAATTAAGCGTAAGTGTTAGTTTTAGTGATGTATTTGAGTAAAAAAAATTATTTTTATAAAAAAATAAATATTTTTTAAAAAGAATTATATATTATTTAGAAAATATAATTAAAATATGCTTTTAATATTTGAAATTTTTTTAAAAAAATTTACCTAAATATAAAATAATTTTTGTCTATTAATTTTTTTAAAATATAATGTTTTTAACTAGGTGATTGTATCTTCTCCCCTATAAATTTCTGTCTTCAGATCTTTTCATAATTAATTAGAAAGATATTTTATTAATATAAGATAACATATGATATCTTTTTAAGTTCAATTAGAAGATATAATATTAAATTTAAAATATGATTTAATTATTTTTTGATGATATGATATTAAAAATTGACATATTTAACTTTAGTTGATGTCAACTAAAAAGAATAATTTTTATCTTAGATTTTTTTTGAAAAAATAAAATAAAAAGATGACATAATTATTTTGAACCAAAACATCCCAGACAAAATAAAAACGAACATAAATTATCATATTTCAATCTTTTTATTCTTTCAATCAATAGATGCTTTCATCCAATATATAAACTCTACTATCGCATTATTAAACCACTTACTTCAATAACTTCTTAATTCTTTAATTATTTGTTTCTTTCTTTTTTAATCTTGAATATGACTTCAACAAAATTGCCTTCAGGTGCAAGCAAGAAGTTCAAACCTACAGATGAAGAACTCATTCAAGATTTTTTCCGTAATAAAATCAATGGGCGGTCTCTACCAAATTATGGAACCATTCTTGAAGGTGAATTATTTGGTACGGAGAAGAATCCATGGAAAATTTGGGAAAAAACGTTAAAAATTCTTATGACGGGAAGGACCTCTATTTCTTCACTACTCTGAAGAGGAAGTTCTCGACTAACAACTTGAGGATGGTTCGCACCATCGAGTTTGGTTCTTGGGAAGGTGAAGACATCGGAAAATAGATTATGCCGAATAAAACTAACCAGCGCATTGGAATGAGAATACGATATCGCTTTAAGAAGAGTGGTACTAGCCATGATGGTGGATGGATCTTGCATCAATATAGCATTGATTCTTCTTTGTTACCAAATCCTTTCAATATAAGTATCATAATTTTGTGCATATTCTTTAACCAGAGGTTTTGAATTTGAATCAAATGAACCAGTACAAACTAAATTCTTGTTGGACTGTAGTCGGTAACGTTTCGATGATAGATTAAAGGTTCAATTGCTGATGGACATAGAGTTGTAAAAGTGTTCTGTCTAAAAATAAAAAAATTTCGTCTTTATTTTATTTTAATCTTCTCATTATTTCTGTTTCTATTTAAGAAACAAAATCAAAATATAACCTAGATGACCGCTACATTATGCTTAGTTTCTCAATGACACAACCTTGGATAAATTTTTTTGGGTTGATATATATATAATGACCGCTACATTATTTCTGTCTTGCTCCAATTCAAATTAAACAAAGGTTAATATATTTATATATTTTTTTTGCAGATGAATAATTATGTTTTATGCAGATTTAGAAAGAATAACATTAAACCTAGTCAAAAAAGAAGGAAACATGTGGCTCTTAAAACTGTGGCTACTGTAATACCGGTAAGTATTGATTTGATTGATGTGTTTAGTTTTTTCTAACTATAAGAAAAAAATTCAACTTTGATTTTAAATTTACTAAATTAATAGTAGTTTATAGCTTATTGAGTTGTGTTTATGTGTTTTTAAGTTTCAATTTAACGT
>NC_029778.3:10547815-10549894 GCF_000817695.3 Arachis duranensis
TGAGTGTTGTTGAAATAACAAATTTAGGAATTACATTTTTATTTATTTGAACAGAATATTTCTAATTAATTTAAGGATTACAAAGTGTATATGATTTAATTCTAACTCTTTTTATAATTTGAAAATACTGCTTCTATTAAAAAGTCTGTTTGAATTTTATTATAATAAAGTAAGTTTTTTTAACATTTTGGTTTTGATTATTTAAATCCATATTTGCGTATCTTACTATCTATATATTTATAATTAATGGCTCTTTTATTTAAATGGAGTAAAGATGTTTCAATTTATCTTCTCTTGTTTGCAAGATTAAATAAATAAAAGATTTTGATGTTGAAAGAATATAAACAAATAAAGTAGTCCTAGTAATTAAATAAAATAATTAAAGGTTCAGTAATTGATTTAAGAAATATAGCTTATTTTCTGGTAGACCTTACTTATTTACTTTAATCTAGAAACCAACTTGATTTGCATATATATTGGGCAAAAGTTAAATAATAATTATTCTTTAACAAAAAGAAAAAAATTTTCCGTTTTACAACAAATGTCACATTTATCATAGTATTCGTATTGTAAGCATTATTCTGTATTTTTTTTTCTTTCAATTAAAATTGTGTATGAAAATTATTAAATTTTTAGATTAAAGTAAATCTGAATTTATGATGCTAGTTTGGATATTTAATTTAACTTGGTTTCCTACCTTGTTTTCTATAACCATATACTAGTTACATATCTGAATCACACAAATGGTGAACGTGCAGTTTTGTTTTATGCTTTTTTTCATTATTATTATTATTATTATTATTATTATTATTATTATTATTATTATTATGCGTCTATATTTTTAATAGAATCTATAGGTCAAGTTCTTGATATTATTATTATGTTCTTGATATTAGAATGTCAATAATTATGTTGGGATAGTAGAATTTGTTAAACAATGGAGATGAAAGAATGGAGATTCAAAATGAATCAGCAAACCCATCAGGCAATAATGGAGATGAAAAGATTGATGAGATTCAGAGAGAACTAACAAATCAATTAGAGAATAATAAGGATGAAATAAAGGTTGAGGCTTTAGTTACTACTATTGAAATTGAGGCAAACTGTGACGAAATGGAAGATGGTGATGATGATGAAGATCACAATGATATGACATGGCCAGAGTTTTTTGCAAACAATTGATAGAAGTTAACAAAGACTGGTTCAACCCAAATGATGATGTCCCCCTAATTCCAAATAAATTTCACAATGACACGTTAAAGAGGTTTAAAAAAGTTTTGTGATCAACTATATCTAATTTTTGTTTTTCTTTTTTATTTATTTTTAGTTTTTTAAATATATTCGGGATCGATTTTATACAGACTTTTGTTTTGGTTTGATAGATTTATGTATTAATTTTTTAGTGAATTAAGAATTACTTATTAATATAGTTAATTTGTTTAACTTTGTTCTAGATAAACTGAGGGTGCTTTTTCTGCAATTTTACATTTATTTAGAAGATGTAGTATATGCATCATGCCTGTTAATTAATGGGGGTTTATTCTTGAGCTACTCCAAAAAAAAAAAATTCAAGAATGACTTTTGATGTTTGAACCTTGAAAAATTAATTGTTTAAATAAAATTAGTGTAAAATCCGGGCTACGCCTGGACGAAACACTATTCTATTATAAAATTTATTGATATCTATTTATTGGTATTAATAATTACTATTTTTAATTTAAAAAGGTCTTTATATATAAAAAATTATTATACAGTGCATAAAATTATTTTATTCTATATTCCTAGAGAACAAAATAATTTTATTATTTTTTTAGTTCATATTAAAAAAATTTATTTAAATATAAAAACTATTATATTTGTGTTTAAATATGTTACTGTTGTCCCATTCAAAAAAATAAAATTTTAATAAAATTAGTTTATATTCTAATCACACAAACAATAAATACTAACTAAATGATATTTATTTATAGTATTAGTCTATAGTGTATAACTTGTGCTACTCGTAAATCATATATTTAATTTATTTTATTATATTTATGTATAATTTTTTTCATAAAAAGATTGATATATATTTATTGA
>NC_029778.3:10550086-10593487 GCF_000817695.3 Arachis duranensis
CAATATGTTATTTTTAGATATCTATTACTAATAAATTCATAAATATATCATATCTTTCATTATAATATTTTTTACCACCAAAATTTTAAATAAAATAAAAAATATTTAATTTATTATTTTTCATGATAGTAAATAAGATAGTAAATTTTTTTTTCTCCAAAGATAGGAGACTCGAATCCGCAACCTCTTAGATGAGTATAGGGAAACTATGTTATTTGAACAAATCTAAGCAATATGATACAGCTTCAGGTTACAGAATTGGTTATTTATTTTACCATCCGCCTCTAGAGCTTTGCCCTAATTATATACAGCAGAAAAAGCCATGGATTGATCTATGGAAGTTGAACTTGCCTCACAAAATTAAGCTATTTATCTGAAAAGCTCTCCATGGCCGACTTCTGGTGCTTGCTCAGATTCATCACCGCATCCCATCTATATCACTAATATGACGGAAACAGTTACTTATTGTTTGATCGATTGCTCTAAAATTAAAGACGTATAGTCTCAGAGTTATCTTCGTGACTGTCTTCCCTCTCAGAGTTTTAACGACTTTTGGACATGGTGGACTGCATCAACAGAGATACTTAACCCGTTGAAGAATGCTAACCGTAATCATCAATTGCTTGCCATCATTTGTTGGAACTGCTGGAAAGCTCGCAACCAGTTGATTTTTGAAAGTTCTACTTCTATGCCGTCTGTCATTCCAGCAAGCTCTATTAAATTGCTCCGTGAAATCCAAAAAACTCCCAGTTTAAGTCGTCATTTCCACGAGGCAAGCTCTTAGTTGCATTCAATTTGAATTATCATTCTTTCTTCTTTAAGATTTTTCTTTGTTTTTCGACTACACACCGTTGGATAACTTCAGTGTAGTGTTTTTGAAAAATCTTCACTTTTTATTATGCTGTCCTGCTTTTAGACATCTTTATATTTCATTTTTTAATAATTAATGAAATATAATCTACTATCTTTTTGGAAAAAAAAAAAACAATTCATGAATTAGTTCAACATTACTTGGCTTTATATCACAATGAACTACAACATTCTCTGAATCATTGTGAAGATAATCCAATGCAAAAGCTACATCAAGAGCAATATTTACTCTTTGCATAAGGCTGAGACCTGGATTTGTGGACTCGCTATCTTCAATAGTGTGGTGTAACAAGGTTTCTAGGCTACCATTAGGCATGAACTCAAACACTATGGCCTTGAAATCATCCCCTTTGTAATCAACACTTGAACAACAAGTCAATATGTTGATAAGGTTTCTGTGCTTGATTTTTCCTAGAGCTTTGCATTCGGCCATGAAACTCTTTGATGCCCCGCGTGTTTGAAGGTTCAACACTTTGACAGCAACAGGCCTCTCAAAATGAACAAGGGTTCCTCTATACACAGAGCCAAAGCTTCCTGAGCCAACTAAATTGGATGAAGAAAATCCATTTGTTGCTTGATGTAGCTCTCCATAAGAAACCCTCAAGTACTTATGTTCCAATGATGGTAAAAAAGGTAACTTCTTGGGCTTCCTCATGAAACAATAGATGCTAACAAAAATAATGAAAGAGATCAAAACCCCACCAATAACACTGATGAGAATAATTTTCTTTTTATGAGAGCTCTTATGTTTATTTGAGGGCAACTTTGGACATGGAGGGAGATTCAGTTGAGATATCCCACCACAGAGATCTTTGTTTCCAATGAGGGATATTGCTGTGATGTTACTAAAGATTCCTCCTAATGGGACCTTGCCATAGAGCTGGTTATTGGAAAGGTCTAATGCATTCAATTGTGTCAAGTTTTCAAGTTCATGTGGGATTGTGCCTGAGAAGCTGTTGTTGGAAAGTCCTAAGAATTCAAGTGATCTTACCGAACCCAAGAAGGAAGGTATATTTCCATGGAAGAAGTTTGCATCTAGATAAAGCTCTATCAATGCAGAACAAGCACCAAGTTCAATGGGAATGACACCAGACAACTTGTTTGAAAATAGATACAATTTAAAAAGATGCTTCAGGTTACCAAACTCTGGAGGGATTGGACCAGTAATGGAGTTGCTGGCTAAATCAAGATTTACTAAACCTTGTTGGTATCCAAAGGTTTGAGTTGGTATGCTACCACTTAAATTGTTGTCCCCGGCAGCGAAAGTCTGCATATTTGTGCAATATCTCAAGGTAAATGGAATGCTTCCCTCAAGGTTATTTGAGTCCATATAAACTTCTGACAACATAGTAAGATTGCCAATGGCAACAGGAATATTACCAGAGAGATTGTTATCATCCAAGGATAATCTTACTAGATTTTTAAGATTCCCAATTGAATCTGGAATTGTTCCCTCAAGGGAATTTTTTTTCATAGCAAGTAAACCTAAGCCGACCAAGTTTCCAATTTCTTGAGGCAAGCTTCCAGATATTTGATTATGGGCTATATCAAGCACAGTGAGATTGGTAGAGAAGTTGCCTATGAGATTTGGCAATACACCACCAAGATTATTTCCTCTTAGAATCAAATATGACAACTGAGTGCAATTGGTTAAAGAGGAAAGGAAATCCAAATCTTGAGCTTTTCCACTTCCTATTAGGCCATTGTAATTAATACCAAAGTGGACAAGATTATTTGAGCTTCCCCAAGTAGAAGGAATTGGCCCTCTAAAATTATTGAATGATAAATCAAATTCTGTCAATCTTGTCAGATTGCATAATGAAGATGGGAAGTTGTCAGTGAATTGATTTGATCCAACAACAAAAACAGACAGATTGGGAAAAGGAAGGTGTAAATTTGAAGAAATAGGACCCACTAGTTTGTTGCTACTTATATCAAGAACTTGAAGATTTGAAAGGTTGTAGAATGCATTAGGAACTTGGCCTGACAAATTATTGGTACTCAAAGAGAGGTACTCCAAATTTGACAACCTTCCCAAAGCATGAATTATAGGACCTTCCAAATTGTTTCCTGCAAGATACAATGTATCAAGTGATGAAAGATTCTCCAAGGTTGGTGGGATATTACCAACTAGATTATTGAATCCAAGCTCCAACACATAGTAAGTTGCATCATGGATCCAAACCATGATGGAACTTTCCCAGTTAAAATTGTTGTAGGACAAGTCAATTTTCTTAAGACTTGAGCAGTTGATCAGCTCCATAGGAATCTCACCTTGAAGATTATTTCTCGTTAGTTCGAGAGCGTACAACGACTTCAATCGACCAACTTCCCGGGGAACCTCACCATGAAGATGATTCTGCTGGAAGCTAAGAATCTGCAGCCTCTTTAAACGACCAACTTGTCTTGGAATCTGACCGTACAAGTTGAGGTCAGTAAGATTGAGCTTCTTGAGGAAGGTTAGATTTCCTAATGATGGTGCAAGAGTACCACCCAAGTCTTGATTTTGCAAATGCAATGCTGAGACTCTCTTGTGGCGGTGACCACATGTAACGCCCTGCCATTCACAAAAATGGAGAGACTCATTCCATGATGGCAGAGCATTTGAGTCACCATTAGTAAGCTTGTCCTTCAAAGTCAACAAAGCAAGCTTATGATCTTATCAGTCTCAGAACTTAATGGCATGGCCATTGTTATAGTTAATAGCATGTTTATTGAAGCTTGTGAAGCAATAGATATGAGAAAGATGATGATTGTGAGAGCCATCATGATCATATTATCATTACTGTGTCACAATATGTGCATAGTGTTTGGGAGAAACAGAGAAGGGAAGTTGAATTGGTTGAAATGTAGAAGCATACAACTAACGAAATCTTCTTTTTATAGAAAAAAAATTCCAAAAAAAATCTAAATTTATTTTATTTAGTATTTATTAATTATAAATTTTAGTTGTTTTTCGTTAATATTTTTGGTTATCAAACGTTTTTTATTTTAGAATTTAGAATATTATAAGTTTAATATCCCATGATGTTTTATAATTAAAATTAACATTGTTATGTACTTTGTAATAAATAATATATAAAATTAATTAATTTATAAAAAAAATATAATTTCAAAATAAATTTGATAATATTTAACCATTCAAAAAATAATCATTATAATTGTAATAATATAATACAGAATAACTCAATAAAAATCATTTTATATTTTTAAAAAATATAAATTGGCTTATGTCAAAGATAACGTAACTATTCTGTTTTTAAATTTTTTACGGTCAATATAATAACTTGTGTGGTTTACGAACAAAATTATTTTAAATTAATATATGATATCATATACATCATAAAGAGTTTGATAAATAAATATCTTATACAATCTTAAGCAAAGAATTTATCTCAATAATTATTTATGGTTCATATATTATAAAAAATAATTTCACATAAATTTTTACGTTATAAACAGTAAATAAAAATTTAAAACATCCTCCTCTTTTCTATTAAAAAGAACTAAATTTAGTCTCTTTGTGATTTCACTTAGTTAATTAATTAATTAAAATAATTAAAATTAATATAGTTATTATTTTTTAACAATAATATTATTTAAATTTATAAATTAAAAAATAATTCACTATTATAATTCACTAACCATTGTGTTAGCATCCCCCACCCATCTTCAGGGTTGTGAAAATCATTATTTCATTATTTAATATAATTAATTATTATTATTAAATTAATTATAATTTAATTATTTAATAAATTATCATATATGAAATTACAAAATTATTTAATATAAACATACATTTAATGTAATATATATAATATTTTTTATTCTTTTAATAACTTATCACATAACAAAAAATCATTGGCCGTTGAAATTTTTTTTTTTTAGAGAAACTCTTAGTCTCCATCTTTATGAAAAACTCTTTTTACTCTTTCTTCCAATGATTTTTCTGTTCCTATATGTCAAAATAGGGTCTCCATTTACTACCTTTGAATTTGCTCATGTCTTTTGCTAAAACTGTTTAAGCAATTAATATAAAGATATTGTTATAGATAACCAACAATACTTTTGAATAATATGTGAACAATGTGAATTAATTAGATTAAAAGAATAAATTAATTTTAAATTTAATTAATAGCATTAAATTAAGGTGTAGTATATTTTTATTTAATTGATAATTATTCATATTGTTCAAAATAATCATTATTTCCCTAACACTTCCCATAATGTAATCATTATCATTAAATAAAGTCAGTAGCATATAACAAAAAAAAAAATAAAAATACTATTTATACATTAAAATCAATCACTAAAATCAGCTACCAATATATTTATATATAAATACATATGTGGTTTAATTTATTTTCAATATATTTTTATATTTTAACATATATTTTATACTAGTAACTAATTTTAATATACTCCCAAAAAAATAGTTACCAATCTCTTGCAATAAAAAAATTGCTTTATGAATACTACAAATTAGTAACTATATATATGCCTTACGTATACCTTCTTAATAATGAAAAATGTAAAATAAATATCATTTTTCCTTATTTTTGTTTGAACGAAGTGAGAAATTCAGCCTAGAAATCACAAAAATAAATGTAAAATGTTGAGTTTTTCTGACGAACATTTTAAACACACTTTAAGGTTCTAAAATTTATTATTTTTTTTTAATTTTTTATGTATTTAATAAAATAATTAAAATCTTGTACATTGTTTTAAATCTTTAGTAATAAAAAAATCGCTTTTAGATTATTAAAAAATCGGTTTTAGTTACCAATCTTTTGGAATAAAAAAATGCTTTATGAAAAATTAATCTCTAAATACAAGTTATTTAACTAAATAAGTTCAACAAGTCATTTACACTCATGCGTGTACATTTTTCTTCGCGCCCCTATTTTCTGATGAGTTTGGAAAATTCTAATTTAATTTGATGATGATCAAACATTATTAAAACAATTAATTACAAAAATTATCAATTTAATCTTGATTCATATATGTTAAATTTTGCTGTGCAGATTTTGCTCACTACAAGATTTATATATATTTGTAGGTGTTTTTTAAAGGGAGTTTTTAAAAACCTCCACAATATATTTTATTTGTGATATTTTGATAAACTCCCACAGATTAATAATAAAACTCCACCGTTATAATTAATTAATTATCACGTAATTAAAACTCTTTAAATATCCAGGAGAACACTCGAACAGAGAGAACCGAAGAGTGAGAACTCATCGAAACCCTAAGCTTGCGATAGACATCTCCGCCGCTGCCTCCGCCGTCATGGCCGCCGTTAGAGTTCATCTCCTTTCTGCTTCTGCCATAAAGCTATTGAGATCGAGCCAAGGCATCTTTTTCATTAACGCGTTTCCAGATCTAATCGCAACGCCCAAGCCTTTGAGATCGAGAGAAAGTACCTCTTCGGTCAACTCTCCTCCGCCAATGACGTTCGTGTTCACCATCGGCATTCTATCGCTTGTGTACGCTCTTCTTTCCACTCGTTCTCAGTTTCTGGTTCTCCTTCTCTTTTTCCTTTTTATTCGTTTTCGTTGTTTTTCATCCACAAATTCTGAATGCTTTGCTATGTGATATAACATTGTTTCAAATTATCAAGCACTCCAAGTGTTTGATGAATTGTTTATTCTCTTAATTGAAATTCTGATAAATTGATTTGCTAATTTTTTAATTTTGATTTCGTGATACTCTTTTATTTTGATACTAATATTTCGTGATACTGATAAATTGAGATTCAAGTGTGTTCCCTACAGCATTGGGTGTGAATCTAATGATCACTGTTCAGGCTATAGCTTATTGCACAGCATAATCTGTTCTTGAAGTTCTTAGAAGGAAAATGCGTTGATGAATTATATATACTTTCTCTCCGATTCCGATTCTGCGAAATCTTTTCCATTCCTACAAATGAGTGCAGGTACCATTTGCTCATTCTATTCCTCGCCAAATTTATTATTATTATTAGGGTTTAAGTGATTTATATAAGCACTAGCTGGATTTTAATTGAAGCGCTTGAGGAATTTTTGCTTAAATTTATGTTTCTTCAAATACAATTTTTTTCTTCTATCGTGTGAATTTGGTGAAATAGTGAAGAAAATGATTGATAGTTGGTTTGATACACTTATTGATTATAATAGGTGGCACATTTGGTGGCAATAGAGGGCTCCGTCCAGTGCCTCCTGAAAAGGATATTTTTCCATTAGACCACATGCATTTATGTGACCTGGTAATGCTTTCATCTTAGTTTCTCAATCTGCAACTGAGTCTTAACCTATATTATATCTATGGTTATAGTTGAATTTAGAGGAATAAGCCATTGCAACTTGTGTATTTGTTTCTGGACAATTAGTCGAATCGATAATGAGTAAATGTTTCCTTAATGCTAATATTGATACAATCAATATGTTGATACAATCGGTATCTTAGAAAGTAATTCTTCCCTTATTTGGTCATAAGGAAGATGTTTAGAAGGAACTGTTAGGGGGATAAATTATTTCTCATCAATTTTTTTGTGTGTTGCATTTGTTTCAGGAGAAGAAAGAATATTTGGGTTGTCTGAAAACTGCGGGTCACCAGTCTAAAAAATGCAGAGACTTCTCGAAAAAGTACTTACAGTGCCGAATGAAAAAGTGAGTCTGACTTTTCTGTGTTATCAATATTATATTTGATTGGCTGTAGTGTTTTTCTTTGTGTAGGTTAGCATAAGTTGGAATGTTTTTAGTGCACTGTTTCTTTTTTCTCTTCTGTCATGTTTTTAATCTTTAGAGCACAATATTGTGGATTGGTGAATCAATTTCTGCATTGAAAATCATGTAATTTTTCCTTTTCTTTTCTACATTTTAACCCTAAACAATATTAAGGTTCAAGAGGTACTTAGATAATCCTTGTGCTGATTGTTCAGGGTCATTGTAGTTCTTGTTGGGCATTTGGTGCTGTAGAGTCATTATTAGATCGATTTTGCATTCATTTTGATGTGGTAAGTATTTTTCTTACTGAGCAAATTATTGCTGTGTGTGAATATCAATAAATAAATATCTTATTGAGGATATTTAAAGAGGAATTTATGCTCTATATGTTTAATTGCAGAATATCTCTCTCTCTCTCTCTCTGTGAATGATCTTTTCGCAGGCTGTGGCTTTTTGTGTGGATCTGGTTGTGATGGAGGGTATCCCCTAAATGGATGGCGATACCTAGTTAGCCATGGTGTTGTCACTGAAGAGGTAATGAATCATCAGTTTTGCCTAGGCAGAATCCCACTGGGTGCAAAATCATTAAACATGGCTATTTCTTGGAGATCATAAATTTGTAGTTCTGCCATATAATTGAATTCTGCCTATTCGTATACAGACCTATGTAGCAGGAGATAGATTTGTTCTAATCCTGGTCTTTTTAGATTCTAAACCAGCTGGTCAAAGAGCACCGACTATGGCACTCAGAGTATGCTTGCACCCTTTAAGTTTCTGGTTTCTCTTTCTTCCAATATTCTTTGTTTTGGGGTATATGTTCACATGAACCTACATCAAGTTTATGATATGGAGAAGCATCATTGCATTGTCTCGTTTCATTAAAATTTGAGATTGTGTCTGTATATAAAGCATCACCATTGACTCAATCTACTGGTTGAAGCATCATATTGTGATTATTATCAAAGGTTGTAAAACAACCTTATTTCCTATTCTTATGATTTGTATTGACATATATATCATCAAAACTCTCAATTAACTCTAAAAAAGATTTGAAAAGGAAAAAAAGGCTCCCTTTAAGATAATCATTACATGAGATTATATTTCTTCTCATCTGCTCTTAGATTGGGACTGTTCTCAGGATTGAGGATGCAAAAGCTGTAATCAATGCTGGAGCAAAATTTCTGATGAGTCCAGCAATTGTTAAGGTTTGAGTTTTGAAATCTTAGTAGTATATTAGGATGTCAGATAACAACTGCTAGTGCTTGGTCACAATGTTTTGTTATTTCTTTAATTTTCTTTTTCTTTTTTTTATTTCCTTTTTTATTTAGGCGCTCCGATCAATTACATATCAGCAATCAAGAAGCCTTTTCCTCAACTGCACATATGGTATAAGCCTAGTTGAAGTAAGGTGACTTGTATTATATCAAAGATGATTTAGGAGTCTACAGGTTCTTCTATGAACTGTATTGTTTAGCACTTTAACTTAAATGTAACTAGAATATTGGGGGTGGAGTTGGGTGGGTGAAGATGGGGAGTCTTATATCCCCCTAGGATAATACAAAAACATGAGCCTGCTGATATCAATTATTAAAAGTATACTAGTAGTAGTTTTTACTAGTCTTTAAGAGACATATAATGTGGTAAATCTCATTGCAACATCTATTCCAGTTCTCGTGGAGCAGGTGTAGATTGCCATGATTTAAGTTAGATATATGGGCTTTGTGAAATATGGACTTTCAGGTACTCAAGAAGGATGGTTCTTTACAAACTTCAAGAATCTTTAAAAAAGGTAACCATATCTTCTTTATTTGAGATGCTAATAATGAGGTTATGAGTGTGGTCTTCAACCTTCTTACTTTTCAGTTGTAAATTGTGTTGCACACTTTGGAATAACTGTCTCTATTCTCATGTCCCCTTTAATTTTATTATGTTAAAGGATCTTTCTAGCAACAAATCCAAATCAAAGGAGTCACCAGCCAATAATAAAGGTTAGATAATGTCAGTGTAATTATTATGTTTATTAATCTGCAAAATACAAATTACATGGTTTATTATGTTTTATATTTCAAAGTATTCTTGTGTCAAATTTTGTTCAAATAAGTAATATTTTAATTTCCTTCTAAATTTTTAATGTGTCTTATTTAAAGATTTCTTTTAAATAATAATTGATTAGTAGTATAATAATGTAATTCTAGTATTCAGATTAATTGTTTAAGAATAATATTGACATTTTTGTGGAGGTTGAAACTCCACATGAATATGTTTTTTTTTAATTGGAAATTCTTTTTATGGGGGTTCTAAACCGCCACAATAATTAACCAAGAATTGCCACAAAACGCTAGCACAGAACCCCCACAAAAGGAATAAAAAACCGCTACTGAATGAAATTGTGGGGGTTGTGAAAAACCGCCACAAAAGAGCTCGTGGCACCTCCTATTTTGGAGGTTTTCAAAACTGCCACGATCCTTTTTGTGGAGGTTTGAAACCGCCACAAACAGGAAAAAAAACCGCCATAAATGAGCAAAATCCTTGTAGTGGCTGTTGGGCCGAAAAATAACAAAGCCCAATTGTATTAAAAATACATTCAGCATTGATACAAAATTATTTTGATCCTTGTGGCTGAATTGTTGTTATAATATTTGGGCCAGAATTTGTGATACAAGTCCAATTGAAATTTTTGTCTCAAGACCAAAGTATTTGGTCCGAAAATTGAAAGAAGAGAAAGTAAGGAATGCTATCAACGGATCCCATTTTCATCATGTGATGGATTCCAAATTTAATTCAATTATCATTAACTTGCATTGGGAACCATGAGAGAGAAATTAGCATCTGATTTGATTGTGATCATCAATGCTACACGCTACCTAGAGCAAAAAGGGAAGAAAATTAATTTAGTTTAATTCATTTGTTCAAATCCATTGAATGTTTTTCTTCCTTCTCTTTCTTCTCTCTCTATTCTCTCTTCTCACTCTCGGTCACTTCACAGAGAAAGCATGGAAGCTATGGCAAGCTACCATAGAGAAGAAGAAGCAAGTAACAAGACCATTGTAATGATGGCAAGAAAAAGAAAACAAAAAGTATGTTGTGGCTGAGATCTTCACCAAAATAAGATAAGATTTGGTGAAGTAAGCTCATGCTCTCCATACCAAAAATGAAAGAGGAGATCTCGGTCAGAGGAAGAAGATCTCAGAGGCATGGCTCGTCTCTGCTTTTGTGTTCACTCATCACAGAAGGTAGCTAAGGAGGCTACGTGAAGAAGGAAGCAAAAGTGGAGCAGGAGGAGCTGTCATGCATCAAGAAGCATCAAGGGCTAGGAGTCCTTCTTGGAGTGCAAGTCAAGAGGGATGGCTCGGATTGATGAAGCTTAGTGTAAAGGGAAGACTCAGAGGTAATTGCATGTTGGATATAGCATTCGGTTATCTCTCCTCTCTCTCTCTGGCCGAACTAGTTTTTCTTGAAGAAGAAGAAGTTTAGTTTGGTTAAAATGCTTTCAACCGTGGAGGCTTCCCCCTATATAAATAAGGGAGAACAGCCAGGGCTTGAAGAAAGGAAAAGAGTGAAAAGCACAGTATTCACATAGCTACCTAAGCTAACAGAAGTTCTTCTCCTTCAATGTTCTTCATTTTGTATTTTTCTGTTTAATTTTGTCTGTCTTGAGTCTCATGGAAAAAGGCAAACAGTGAGGTTTGTAAGAAAAAGGCAGAGTATGCAAAATTAAAAGAAAAAGCCATAGATGTCCTTAGAGGTCCTTTGTACATCTGTGTTGTGTTTCATGATTCTGTGGGAATCCCCTTGCAAGTTGGGTTAGCACTTAGCAGTTGAAAGCTTGGCAGTGACCAAGTCAAGTTCAGTTTTGGGATTAGAATTCTGGACTTGTCCGGATAAGAAGGGTAGTTCCTAGGGAAAATTGGTGTATGTAATCAAAGATGATTATAGTGAAATTCTATCATTGTTGTGATGGAGATTGATGTAGGCTGCATTGCACTTTGTAGCTGAACTAGGATATATCTTAGTGTAAATTTCTCTCTCTTCTACTCTATTTCTGATTCTGCGCATAGGAGAAAAAACGAAAAAATCTCGTGGCTAGGCACGAGACAAAAACAAGAAATATCTCCTCAAGTGTTTTGAAGGACAACAAGAGTTACTAAGCGAAAAAGGGGCTAAGATTCAATCCCCCTTCTCTTAGCCACTGATAAACCATTATTTTCTATTGCACGTTCTTCTTTTCCTTTTTCTTCTTCGTCACCCGTGATACTTCGTCTTCTAGTCATCACTGTTTTCTTCTTATACATATCGTTGTTATTGTTATCGTCGTTATTGTTATCGTTATCATAGAATTTTTACCATAAAATTTTCTCAAGTTTCTTCTTATTTTATTCTCTTAACAAGAATAAAAACAAAAAAAACACATAATGCTGCAAAATTACTTAGAAGAGGATGAACCTACATGACTTTTTTCTGTAATAAATTAAAAAATATATTATTTTCGAAAAAAATGATATCAACTTTAAATACCAGGATACGCTTCTTTTGAAATTTGGGGGAAGTTTGCCGCACCCCCGGCGAACTTTATAATATTAATAGAGTGCGCCGTATCCCAGCGAACTTCATGTAAATTATGAAGTTCGCCGTACCCTGAGCTCGCCAAATAAAAGCATGGCCGGTTGAGAACCGAACTCAATAGCTCATTCTTCTCTTTGGTTTTCATCTTTTAATTTTCTCTCAACAATGTCTAGAAATCTGTTGTTATTTATTCATTATGATGGTGAAATAGTATATGATGAAGAAGGTTCTATCAATTTTAGGTTTGGACAACTAGTAATTACGTACATGGCATCGGAAGTCAACAGTCTAACAGCATTGAAGAATTTGATAGTGCATTTTGTTGGACAGCAACACACGAAAAAAGTGGAAAAAAATTACTACAAATATCCGACCGAAGTAAATGACAATTTATTTTATAAAAAGTATGTTATAATTGTCTTTGTTATTTTGTTATTAATTTATTAGACAACGGTTTTGAAAATTTTTTTGTTGTTTTTAATTATGTAACTGTTATGTGACGACGATGACGTACATCTTATAAGGTCGTGACAAAACCAATGGACAAATGTTCATCTGTTAGAATGATTTATGTTTCTAGTTGAGTTAGGTGGGTGAGGATCATTTGCGGATACTGTTGATGGTAGTCTGTTAAGTGGAACAGTTAGAAGAAATATTAAAAGGACGGTGGTTGATCTAAATATGCCACCTAAAGGTAGTCAAGAAGGGTCAAATGTTAAACTTTCTAATGCTAGCATGATGCAAGATGATGTTGAAAGTCATGAGGATTCTGTTATAAGGGATCCGATGATGGATCCCTATGAAGTTAACCCTGATGACGGAGAAGATGTTGATGATGAACTAAGAAAATACCTTATGAGAGTGAGGATGAAGAAAAGATGAACTACTATGGTGACACACAAATCACTATGACACAGCCTGCCATTTCTCGACCATACGACTGGATGGATCACTCCTCCACTTTGAATCTTGATGCAATGACTTCAGATTGACCATTTACCCATGGAGGCCCCGAAGAGGATCCAACCAATGAGTTTGATATTAGACAACAATTTGAAAACAAGGAGTAAGACATCTTGGCAATTAAGACGTACATCATCAAGAGGGTTGTGGAGTATAAAATACTAAAGAATGACCAATTGAAGTATGATTTACAATGCATCTAGTTCGGGTCCAGTTGTAGTTAGAACATACGTATAGCATATCGCCGAAATCAAGAAAAATGGGAGGTTAGGAGATACAATGGTCCTCATACTTGCATGCAAACATCGATGGGTCAAGACCATCGTAGGTTGGATTCGAAGGTAATTGCTCAGCACATATTTACAATGGTCAAAGTAGATCCAATAATCAGCATAAGGGTTTTGCTAGGAAGTGTGGAGAATCACTTTACTTACAAGATGTCAAACAGAAAGGTTTGGCTTGCAAAGTAGAGAGTCATTGCTAGGATATATGGCGATTGGGAGGAGTCATACAACGAGCTTCTTCGTTGGTTATTCGCTATGCAGATGTACATACCTGGTAAGATTCATTACACTGTCCTTAGTTATGTATAAAGTCACCATTTATGTGTACTAACTTTTGTTGGTATTTAGATACTTTGGTGCAACTTGTGACACAGTCTTGGCCTGGTTTAGTCGACACTGTCATGTTTTATCGGGTATTTTTGACATTTCTATCATGTATTGAGGCTTTCAAGCATTGCAAACCACTTATTTCCATCAATGGCACCCACTTGTATGGTAAATACGGAGGAAAGTTGCTCATGGCTATTGCTCAAGATGGCAATACAAACATATTGCCTATTACATTTTCCATTGTTGAGGGTGAGACGAATGAGGCTTGGTCGTTTTTTTTATATTTGCGGCAGCATGTCACACCACAACCCGGCATCTTAGTGATTTCAGATAGGCACAAATCAATTGATTCTACGTTGAATGCCAATGGAAGTTTATGAAAACCACCAGATGCCTTATAGGCGTTTTATACAAGACATATTGCTATCAACTTCATGACTCACTTCAAAAACAAGAATTTGAAGAAGGTTCTTGTTAACATAGCATATTTGAAGTTGCAGCGGGAGTTTGCTTATTATTTTGGTCGTCTAAGGGGTGAGAATATCGCAATTACAAATTGGCTCGAAGAAATGCCTCGTTCACATTGGACGTAGTATGCATATAAGGTTCGTCGGTTTGGTCACATGACGACAAACACCAAGTGCTGATCACCCTAATCAAACAGATCTATGTGAGCCCACTGAAGATACCATGTCATATATACCTTTGATGGACGGAGGTCGATATGATGGTGTATATGGAGTCGATGGTCTACACGAACATCTCACATCTCATGCCAGCCACCTAGAGAATGTAGGAACTACTCGCCTTGCCCAAACTTCCCATCGTGACAATGTATCTCGTCGATGTTTAGTGGCCTGGTCAGAATATGCTGTAGGCCACTAAACTGATGCACAATCTGGTCAACCTGATGACACTCAACGATAGCGAAAGTATGGTTGCATGTCACGGCTTCTGCCCCCTCTCTCTCTTCTGTGAACGCTGCTGCTGATTCTGATTGTTGGAGAAGAAAACAAACATGGTGCTGAAGCAAGTTTTATGACCTGAAAGCTTCACTCTTCTATAATAGGGGGTGAACGGCCAAGGATTAGAGAAAAAGAGAAAGAGTACTAGTTTCAGTTCTCATAGCTCTTTGAGCTATTTATGTTCTTTTCCTTCATGCTTTTCATTTTGTATTTTTTTTTCTCAGTTTAGTCTGCCTGAGTTTCAATGGTAAAAGGCAAATTGGTGAGGTTTGAGTGGAAAAGGCAGAGAGCTAGACTTGGAAAACAAAGTCTAAGTTATTTAAGAAATTTTGTATGTATTTCTGTTTTGTGGTCATGATCTTGAGGGAATTTTCTTGTAAATTGAGTTAGCACTTTGCAGTTAAAAACTAAGGCGAGTTCTAATCAAGTTCAGGTTGGGTTAGAGTTTGGACTTGTCCCAGATAGGATTGAGTTGATCCTAGGGAGAATTGGTGATTGTAATCTGTTGAAAAGATAGTGAAATTCCATCATTGTTGTGATGGATATTGGATGTAAGCTACATTGTATTGGGTAGCTAATCCAGGATACATGTGTGTAATTCTCTACGCTCTTCTCTGTTTCTGGTTCTGAACTATAGGAGACAAAAATAAAGTATCTCCTAACTTTTCTACTAAGCTTCACTTCTTTACAACTCTCCTTGCAAGTAACATTGTTCTGGCTCCTACTGTGTCAGCAAAGTCTCTCCTGTTTTCTATTATCAGAATTTCTATAAAATGTAAAGTTGAAAACTAAATTAAAAGAATACTAAAATTCAACTCTCCTTTCTTTTAATCACTGATAACTATTATATTTTATATCTTTATATAGTATATTAACCATGGTTTTTCAATTAAAAAGGTGATCTTTTGTTTTGATTTGAGCAGAAAGAATTTATAGAAATTTACATATCTAATAGTTTATTTTATAAATTATAATTATTATTACTCTAATAATTAAATTATAACTACATATAACTATTTAATTTATAATTTTTTTAAAAAAGTTAGCTAAGGGTGGGATGAATTTTTAAGTTTGATAGATAGTATTCTTTAAAGGACACCATAACGATAAGTCAAAAGAGCTCAGTAATTTTTAACTAGTTACAAAACCAAACTTGTCAATATCCTTTAGAATTGTTATAACTAAAATCTGGAGTGTTAACAAATTATCAGCTGAACATAAAAGAAACATACAAGCAAGCTAATATATATTAAAATTGTTTCGGTAATTTTACTAAATAAACAATAAAAATTGTAAACAATGTAAATAATAAATTACATTTTAAATCTGTTAAACATGAATAAATTTAATTAATTTAAAATTAAAATTTTAAAATTAAAATTAATTTTTTTAACCTATTATTTATGTTATTAAAAAAACGTTATTCACTTATACTTTCTCTTATTTCAATATATAAATACTATTGAATAGCATGAGAATTTGGACTAACATCTAACCCTAAATATTTACACAAATTAAATGTTTTGCAAATTAATCAACTTAGCATAACTTTAATTTAAATGTTATTCTTAATAGTATTTTTAACTTATATCTTTGAAATATTATTTAAATATTCATTTTTTTAATAATGACAGGTAACATGTATTAAATTTATATATTAATGAATATTTCTTCTTCTTTAAATATTCATTTAAATATTCATTAAATTTAATAATGACAACTTAGCATAACTTATTTCTTCTTTTGCGCTGTTTTTTTTTTGCATATTTCTTTTTTCAACGTCATTATTGTCGCTGTTGCTATTGCCGTTGTCGTAACAAAATTTTAATGTTGATGAACAAAATTTCTATTCTAAAGAAGCGCCAAAACATAAAAAAATCCCGTAATAGACACGCGCATATTTTTCTTTTGGTTGAACTTATACTAACTTAAGTAGATTTTATTACTAAAAATATTTGTACATAGGATAACTATATACATTTGAAATATTATAGAAAAAATTTAAAAATTGAATCATTTTATAATTATTTGTTGGGTTAAGACTTAAAGACAATGTTCTGCATTTGTCAGCAAAGGTAGGTGAGCAGTGAAAAATAGTCTTGGTTTACTCTAGAATTGAGTAAGGAAAGGGCACAGACTAAATGGCCCCAAACCCAAACACATGCCAATGTTGGAAGAAAAATCTCAGAAAATTCATATCGAAATCAATCAATTAAGAGAATTATGGAAACCTAAGAATTGAATTGGGCGTAGGGAGCACTTCTTCAATGTTCTTCGTATCCCTTTCCTTGCTTGAATTGCAAACTAATTTACTTATAAATCACCAATAAAAATAGAATAAAATCACAAATAAATTCTTAAAAATTTATACGGTACTATAATTATAAAGATTAATTTAAAGATAATATATTTATATCTGTTATTTTAAAAAATTTTATTGGTATTTTTTTAAAAATATAAATAAGTTTTTAATTTTTTAATTCAAAGATATAACTCCTGACTAATTAAAAATTATAAAAACGTCCTTGACCTTTTAAAATATAAGATATTTAAGTTCTTCTGTCTAAAATATATAAAGATAAATCGATTTTTTAGAAGGATTTAAATGTCTCGTATTTTAAAAGGTCAAAAATTTTTATATTTTTAATTAATCAGTAATTTATTTGTCTTCGAGATAAAAAATTAAAAACTTTTTTTTTAAAAAAACTAATATATTCAAAGTATAAATTCTTATGTGTTTGTTTGTCACTTTACTCATAAAAATAATAATTATACTAGTTGTCAAACTCTAATTTAATACGCCTATGAATTATATTTTAAATAGCATAATTTTTTCATACTTTCGAGTCTCTCTATTTTTAGTAAAAAGAACCTCTAATTTAACACGTGTCAGCACTTAATTTGATCAATCAAATTGCTCCTGCCATATAGTTTCGTTTTCAAAGTAGAAAACTCCTCCAACTGTGTGAACTCATCGAAAGTGTTAGAGAAGATTCTAATTAATATTAGTAAAAACCGAAGTATTTATAATGTGTGATTGGTTGTTAACAGATAATAGCTTAGTATTTATGATCGTAGTTGATAGATATTTTTGTAAATTCGTTATATTTTGTATGCTATAACAAAATTTTAGTACACAAATATTTTTTTAATATTATTTTTTACTTTTATAATATAATATCAAATTTTTTATTTTTTTTTCAATTTAAGCTTTTTTATGAGAGTATTATTTACATTTTTTTATTTTTTCATTTGCACTCGAGTTCCTATTATTTTATTTGCATATGTTTTTCGGTAATACTGTTTGTCGTTTCGTTCTGATAATTTATTTTGTTTTGACAATTTTATTTTATTTTATTTTAGCAGTTTGTATCTGTCTGTATTATATTTTGGTAGTTTGTCTTATTTCAATAATTTCATCTACAATCTGTATTGATAATTTTGCCTGCATTTCGTTTTAGTAGTTAATTTTGCATTTTAAATTCGAGTAATTTTATTTATTTTTCAAAAATAAATATATTTTATCTATTGATTGAAGTAAAATAAACAGTCTATTTTAAGATACAAAACAAAAAAAATTGGAATTCTTCAAAATTTCACTAAAACGTGAATACAACAACAAAATTTGAATGAAAGAAAAAATAGATTAAGAAAAAGAAAGTGAGCACATAACTAGATATTAGAAGATAATTCATTCATGAATTTTAAACATGATTCCATTGTTGTTTCTGGAAAGATTAATTCTTGCTCGCTGTTTTTGGATTTTTAAATTTTCAAATACAGCATCGCTAGTAATATCAGCTGTAACTGCAACAACCCACCATAGAAATTTTTATTCACAAGTAATTTTCTTTACACCCAAATTTTTATAATTTTTATTTGATTTTTTTTAATAAATTGTAAACTCAAATTGCTACTTAAGTTAAAGGATATTTTAAAAATATATTAGAATATTAGAAAAAAACTTAAGTATTTAGAATGCGTGGTTAATTATTTTAGGAGATAATAATTTAAATATTTATGATGTAATTAGTTATTAGTGGCTTAATATTTATGATAATAATTAATAAATATCTATATAAATATCTTGTATGTTATATGACATAACACAATTCCAATACAAAAACCTGTTATTTCTTACCTTGCTAAGAGGAAGCTCCCTTTCCCTTTAATCCATATTTATTATCACCCAAATTTTCAGTCTTTTTTCGTTTGGCCCTTTAGCTTTCAACCCCATATTGAGTATTGACTCAGTCGAAACTTGCCTTCTTTTTCTTCGATTACTATGTGAAACCCCCGATCGATCTTTGAAACTTTCATGATTGATACTTGCTCAAGTTTCGACCCCTTTATATTTTGTGATAAACAGATACATTCGATTTAAATAGCAGTGGGGTAGGAATCAATTAAATTGAGACGTCGACAACTGATGTGTGGTTTGAACAACTAAATATAGTTAACTTGACCAACACAATGTGAACCCAAGAATTGAATTAGTATTTAGGCGTCGGGGGGCACTTCAATGTTGTTCTTATCCCCTTACTTGCTTCGCCTCCCTGCACCACCACTACTATGATTATGAAATTGGCCCAAATTCAAGTCATTGAGAGACAAAAATTGAGAAATAAATAGTCAAATACAGAAATAAATTTTAGGAATTTAAGTATTTATTTTGTCTTTAAGGTGTGAAATCAAAATCAAAATCGTCAATAACTTTTTTTTATTATTAAAATCATCCTCAACGTTATAAAACATTATAAAATCGTTCTTTTCTAATTCAATTTTAATTTTTTTTACCAAATTACTCTTAATAATTAATAAAAATAATAAAAATAGTATTAAAAAACAAAAAAAAAACACCCCTTCCCCTACCTCCGTGTATCTCTTCATTTTCTTCCTTTCCCATCTTCTTCCTCCTACCCCTCTTCAAAGCCCCCAACCTTAAAGAAGTTCTCTCAGAGACACCCAAATGGAACCTACTACCAACCTTCTCCAAATTCCAACCCCAACAACTCCACAAGTCCAAAATCTTTCATACAGAGAACAACAACATGATGAAGAATTACGAGAACAACGATGTTGATGTATTATTTGCAACAATGGACATCTATTACCATTACCAATGCTAGGAAAAAATCAATGCTAGAAAAATAGGAAAAACCCCTATTACCATTACTATTAGCAGCAGCAATTATAGCATTGTTCCCAAAATCGCATAATCCTATAGAATTAAGATTGTTATTACTAGTAATTCCATTATTGGTCCAATAATCTCAATGTACTTGTTATTGTGGATGATGAACCGCGCTGAATCTAACATTGTTGTTCAAGATTGAATAAAAATTAGAAGAAGAAGTTGAAGAAGCATAATCCCAATGTTCTTGCTGTTGTGAATGATGAACAGCATTGAATCCACCATTATTGTTCAAGATTGAAGAGAAATTGGTGTTGATCGGAAAAATATTCTCGATAAAGGTGAATGGTTCGAAATGATGAATCGGTCGAGGACATGAGCAGCTTTCGAAAAGTCACATGCGTAAGCATTGGATGGAGGTTATCGACATGGTTTCTGTGATAAGGCTTTTTTGGTAAATCGAGCAAGCCCAATCGAACAAGATATTCGAAGTCAATTATTCGAAATAAGCTGTTCGGATATGCGACTCGAATGATTATGGCAGTGGAGAAGTTAAAGGCTTTTATCACGCGAGGAAATTACGAGAGACGACTAGGCGGGAACGGTTACCAAGGAGAATGCATTCAAAGTTGTGATGTTATAATTAATTATAATTAATTGACAGTTACCAAAAGTAGATTATAAATACTAGAAAGTCTTAGGGAATAGGGGTTGGAATTTTTACTCAGAAAACACTCAAGCACACTCACATCCCAGGAAATTCCTGAGTCTGCAATCGAGTAACTTTTCTGTAGGGTTCCTTCCACCTTTTCATTCTTTTGATTTATCTTTTGTTAAACTTTACATTTCAAGCAAATTAATTTTTCAAGTATCCTTTATTTTCATCATTCAATTTATATTCCTGCATTGTTAATTTCCAAATCAAAGTCCTTTGATCAAGTCGAATGCATTTTATTACTTTCTTTTAATTTCAACGCAATCTTTTCAGATTCAGTACATTTTCTTTTCGAAAACCTTGTTTCTTTATTTATTTTATTATTTTACAAATTCTAATTTATTTTTCATTCTGATATTCGTCTAATCGAAGACACTTTGATGCACTTCTAGAAATTGGTACCTGCAAAGAGGAGTAGGTTTTGCTCCCAGATCACTATATATCGAACCACCATCGATTTGCTAAAAATTGACAAAACAAATTGGCACACCCAGTGGGACAGTTTTAAAATTCGAAGTGTGTCAAATAAACAAATTGTGGCGTTATCCATTGTATGCGATTACGAAGTGAAAAGATCATTCACATGGCTGATGAAATGTCAAATGTGAATGGCAGTTCGTCCACCAATGATATCTATGCAACAAGCGGACATGTATTCATGTTCGGAAGTTGTAATCGGGACTAAAAATATAGCAGTTAGGACTGTTCAAACTGGAAACATAGGACGTAACACTCGTCCACGTAGCACTTTGCCACCATATCAGCCTCCACTAACCGCTGGTTGGCCTCCGTATGGTCTTCCTCCTGGTTATATCCCTCCAATGGGTGGTTTTGTTCCACCTATTTGTTTTGAGAATACAAGTGGAGTGAATAACACCCAAAACCCACAACAGCATTTTGAGTATTCTCGTGATTATAATGTGGGCTTTACTTCGAATCCTACCAATTCAATGGTAGTATATCGACAACAAGTAGAGGAAAGTTATCATGACTTAGTCAATTTATTGACTCAATAAATGACCACAATTCTGAATCCCATGGTGGCTGATCACGAATCAAAATTCGAACACCTTGCTAGGCAGGTCGAACGAATTTCTCAAATCGTTGATTATGATGAGGGTGAAGGGCATAATGCCAGAGGAAATAATGAAGGATTTGGAAATGAATTTCAAAATAAAAATAATGTTTTTAATCGAGGAAATCCTTATGTTGTTCCTCATGGGTAAAATGCAGATGAAGTTCTAGCCAGATTACGTGCTAATCGTGGCGGTGAACGTTATCAAGTTACCAGAATTGTGGAGGAAGTATTAAATCGAGTCGGTTTAAATGTTGGTTTCATGAATCGACCACACTTTGTATCTGCTTTTCCCCAAGTTGTTCAAATGTCCGAAGTGTCAAAAGGGGTAAAAATTCCAAAGATAGTTACAAAGTTTGCTAGAGAGGTTGGAGAATCCACCACTGAACATGTTGCTCGTTATTTGGTCGAGATTGGGAACTTAGCTAATGATGAGAATTTGAAAATGAAATTTTTTCCTTCTTCATTGATGAAGAACTCATTTACTTGGTTTTCGAATCTTAGACCAAATTTGATTACAACATAAAATCAATTAGAAACTATTTTTCGCGCTCAGTTTTATCGAGGGAAAATGAATGTGGCAGTTACAGATCTAGTGGCCTTAAAACGGGAAGATGGCGAGACCATTGATGACTATCTGATACGTTTTAAGAACGCTAGAAGTAGATGTTACATGTCATTACCTAAGAGTAAGATAGTAAAAATAGCAACTATGGGGTTAGGATTCTATATGCGCAGAAAATTGCTTAATGTGGATATTCCTGATTTAGTCCATTTGGCTGAAAAAGTGCGTCAGACTGAACTTATGAAAAAGGAGAAAGAAAAGTATAGGAGTGAACAACGATCAAAGAGTAAAACTTTTACTCGAAAAGAAAAAGTTGCTTATGTAACCATGGAGTCTTCAGAAGAGGAAATCGATTTTGAAACATATGTCGATTTAGCCGAACTCAAGAAAGGCCCACCTTATGTCTATTCTTTACTCAAAAAGCTTCCTAGTAATGAAAAGTCGAATGATTCAAAACTGAAAAGTGGAAAGAGATATAGTTTTGATATCTCAAAATCTGATAAGATTTTTGATGTGTTGCTTAAAGATAAACAGTTAATTCTTCCAGAGGGTAGAACTTTACTTTCGGTGAAAGATTTAAAAGGGAAACCTTATTGTAAGTTTCACCAAGCAACAAGTCATTTGACTAATAGCTGTGTTCGTTTCAGGGACTTAATTCAGGAGGCGATAATGGAAGGACGTCTGAATTTGATGATAGCAAAAAAGAAATGAAGGTTGATGCTGATCCCTTCGAAGTGGATGCCAGCTTTATTGAGCCATGCTTTGGGGTGAATATGGTTGGCATGTCTTATGATTTTGATGTGGCTTTAGATGATTTTGAGTCACAAGTGAGATCTGCCTATCTCAAAACAGGGGATGGTTTGTTGGATTTTTTGGTTCAACAAAAAATTAAAGACCGGAATGTATCTCTGTGTCCGCGATGCAACGCTTTGTTTGATGCTGAAGCAGCGGCGATCTTCGAGAAGGAAAGAATGAAAAAATAATTGGCCCATAGAGAAGAGAAAGCACGCCAGAGGCAGCCAATTCGGTGCATTGAAGGTCAATGTTCTAAGGCTTCCCAACAGAGTGTGTCTACACCTCTGAGTCGATCCCAGGCCATAGGCGTTCAGTGGATTAGGAATTGTCAAGAATTCCAGAATCGTGATCATCTGTATCGACGTAATCCACAATGGGGCATCGAGCACCTTCTCGAAATCAATATCCCTATTATCGAGGTCGAGCCAGGGGTTATCCGAGAGGCAGGGGAGGAAGGAGAAGTTTTAATCAAAATAAGAAACCTCAGTCAGAGACAGGTAAAGAAATAAGCAAAGGGACAATACCTTCCGTGCATTGTCGAATTGTCTTTCCTTCTGATGGAAAGACTTATCCAAAGGAAATTCCATCACATGCAAAGATGGATAAGGGCAAAGCAGTAGCCCAATCCTCAAGAGTCGATAAAAATAAAGAGGTTGATGTTGATGAGGAATATTTCGATGAAGGAGATGATGACATGATTGGAATGATTTCGATTATTCCAACAGAGTATCTGGGTGAGTATGAAGGTGACTCAGAAGAAGATTACGACACGGAGGATGAGGAAGCTTTTTCCTTTATTCGAATCGAAGATGAGCCGGGGTATTTCTCTCGACCTACTGAAAAACAAATGTCCCATCTCCGCCCACTTCATATTACTACTATTTTGAATGGGTTCAAGATATACAAAGTTCTGATTGATGGCGGGGCAGCTATCAGTTTGCTGCCTGAGAGGATGTTAAGAAAAGTGGAAAAATATCCTGATGATTTAGTTCCCACAAATATTACTGTGACGGACTTTAGTGGGACATCTACACCAGCAAAAGGACTGGTGACTCTGACTGTGAAGGTTGGATCATCGAAGAGACATTCTGTCTTTGTGGTGGTTCCATCAAAGGCAAGTTATAATGCTTTGCTGGGTCGAGACTGGATTCATGGTGTGGGAGCTGTACATTCTACTGTGCATCAGAGTGTTCTTCTGTGGACTAAGGATGGTAAACCTAAAATCGTTAAGGCAGATTCGAATTTATATGTCGAACAGCTGCATGCCAATTTTAATATGTATAATCATAAGTCAAAGCCTTTGAATGTTGATCGATCACTGAATCCTTATAATTGTGAAGGGTGCTACTTGTCCTCGGAAGGCCTCTCAGGGAAGTTGCGTTACCCAGAGGTGGGTTTTGAGCCAACTGGTTGGGATTGTCTTTCTTAAAGATCTTGGAAAGATTGTTCTATGGATCAAGTTGAGGAAGTTTCTGATTACGTGGTAATATTACGTAATTATTTAAGTACTTTCAATTCTGTAGAAAATAAAGTTGATTCTTCTGACGAAGTTGAATCACGTAGAGTTAGTAGTCTTTCTAGGTGTGACAATATCGATTCGACGTCTTCAGTCGAATTTAGTTATAATTCTACTGTGTCTTGTAATGAAAATAATTATGCAAGTGGGACTGCCGATTTGATAGCAGAGGCTCATTGTGTAGAGAATCAAAGTAATGATAATGAAATATAGATTCAGTTTCTTTTATTTCTAATGATACTATTGATTTCACTTTTGATTGCATCTATGATCTAGAACTATTAGGTTTTGAGAAATATTCGGTAAAAGATGATGATCATTATAAAGGGTTTGAATCTCAAGATCCTTTAGAGGAAGTTAATCTAGGAACTCTTGATGATGTTCAAGTTACATATGTATGTAAAGATATTGTTGATCTTTTTCGAACTGCGCTCTTTACTCTTTTACATGGGTTTAAAGATTATTTTACATGGGATTATCATGAGATGCCAGGTCTCGATCGTTCTTTGGTAGAACATCGAGTGGCATTAAAACCGAATGCTAGACCTGTAAAGCAAACTCCAAGACTTTTTGCTTCAGAAATCAATGAAAAAATTAAAGAAAAAATAGAACGCTTGATTAAGGCAAAGTTTATTCGAACTGTGCACTATGTTGAGTGAGTTTCGAATATTGTCCCTGTGATGAAGAAAAATGGAAAGTTAAGAGTATGTATTGATTTTCGAGATTTGAATAAGGATACTCCAAAGGATGATTATTTTATGCCAATTGCAGATATGTTAATTGATTATGTGGTAGGAAATGAAATCCTTAGTTTTATGGACAGTTATTCGGGATATAACCAAATCTTCATTGCAGAGGATGACGTGTCCAAAACTATTTTTCGTTGTCCTGGGGTGATCGACACTTACGAGTGGGTAGTTATGCCCTTTGGTTTGAAAAATGATGGTACGACGTATCAGCGTGCAATGAATGCTATTTTTCATGAGTTTATTGGAAAATTTATGGAAGTCTATATTGATGACGTCATGGTCAAATCAGTTTCAGTGAATCAACATATCGACCACTTGAGGAAGGCATTTGTTACCATGAGAAAAAAAGGATTAAAGATGAATCCTTTGAAATGTGTTTTTGGTGTATCGGCCAAAAAATTTTTTGGGTTTTATTGTTCATAAAAAGGGAATTGCCATTGACAAAAATAAGGCAGATGCGATTATGGCGTTGTCTGCGCCCAAATCAAAGAAAGAAGTACAATCCTTTTTAGTTAAATTGAATTATCTTCGAAGGTTCATTTCGAATCTTTCGGATCGAACTCGAGTTTTTGCACCTTTAGTGAAATTGAAAAATGACTCACAGTTCAAATGGAGAACTGAATATCAGTTGGCGTTCGATTTGATTAAGACTTATCTGTCCAAAGCCCCGATTATGGGAAATGTTCGTCCATCTGAACCCTTAAAATTATATATTGCAACATCTGAGAACTCCATTGAGTGTATGTTGGCCCAAGACGATGAAAATGTGTATGAGCGGGCAGTTTACTACCTTAGTCAAGTTTTAACTGATATCGAAACAAGGTATTCTCCAATCAAAAAATTGTGTTTGTCTCTATACCATGCTTGTATGAAATTAAAGTGTTACATGGTGGCTAAATCGGTAAAAGTTATTGCACAAACTAATTTAATTAAATATATGTTAAGTTTCTTGATGTTACGTGGACGATTAAGGAAATGGATGCTGGCATTAACGGAGTTTGATTTGCAGTATGTCCAGTCAAGGCTGTGAAAGGACAGGTCATTGCAGATTTTCTTGTGGATAATTAGAAAAATCTGAATGACCAGGGGGCAAATGTAATCAATATTGAGGTCGATTATTGGAAGTTATATTTTGATGGGTCGAAACATAAAGATGGTGAAAGTGTTGGAATTTTAATTATTTCACCAGAAGGAGTTCCATCGGAATTCTTGTTTGAACTAAAATATCCTTGTTCGAATAATGTGGCAGAGTATGAGGTTTTGATTTTGGGCCTTGAAATATTAATTGGTAAAGGAGCTTTGGAAGTTCATATATTAGGGGATTCTCAATTGGTATTAAAGTAGTTATCGAAGGAATTTAAGTGCAATAATGAGACGTTATAAAAATACTTAATAATTGCTTGGGAGTTGTTAACTGCTTTTTGGAAAGTTTTTTTAGTTCATATTCCTAGAATTCATAATGAAATTGCTAATGAATTAGCCCAGATCGCTTCGAGATATAGAATTGGTCCAGAAACTTTGAAAAGATTAGCCAGTGCCCATCAAATTTTAGTACCGACAAATGAAAGGGAAGTGTTGTGCATGGATGAATGGGAAGATACTGATGGGAGGAAGCCTATTGCTCAGTACTTGAAAGATCCTAATATTTCAGTCGATAGAAAGATAAAATTGTAAGCATTAAATTTTGTCTTGATGGCTGATGAGTTGTATAGAAAAGGGGTCGATGGGAGTTTATCGAGATGCTTAGGTTTAGATGATCAGAATATTGCTTTCGTGAAATTCATAATAGGATATGTGGTGCCCATCAAGCAGGAAAAAAGATGAAATGGGTGTTATATCGCAATCATGTGTATTGGTCATCTATGATAAAAGATTGTATTGATTATGCGAAAGCATGTTAAAAATGTCAGAAACATGGTTCGATACAACAGATCCATGTGGCTGAGTTACATTCGATAATAAAACCATGGCCGTTTAGAGGTTGGGCTTTAGATTTGATTGGGTTGATTCACCCTCCTTCATCAAAACAACACAAGTTTATCGTAGTAGCAATAAATTGAAGCAGTTCCCTTAATAGATGTTGGCCAAGGAGAAATAATTAATTTTATCGAGGAACATATTATTCATCGATTTGAAATTCCTCAAACATTAAGTACTGACCAAGGAACTATATTTACTGGTTAACGAATTAAAAATTTTGCAGCTTCAAGGAGTATCAATATGATTACTTCTACTCCTTATTATGCGCAGGCTAACGGGCAAGTAGAAGTAGCAAATAAGATCTTGATAAACTTGATCAAAAAGCATATTGGGAATAAGCCTCGAACGTGGCATGAGACTCTAAGCCATGTACTGTGGGCTTATCGAAACTCACCCAGAGGTTCAACAGGTACTTCGCCTTATAAATTAGTTTATGGCCATGATGCAGTGCTACCATTGGAAATTATTTTGAATACTTTAAGAGTATCAAAACAGAATGATTTTCCAGTTGATGATTATTGGAATGCAATGTTTGATGAGTTAAATGAATTAGACTCAGAACGAATCCTGGGACTCGATAATGTGATTCGACAAAAAGAAATCATTGCTCAAAGTTATAATCGTCGAATTAAAGAAAAATCTTTCAGTGTGGGTGAGTTAGTTTTGAAGGTTATTTTGCCAATGAAAAAGAAATAGAAATTTCTTGGCAAATGGTCCCATGCCTGGGAAGGGCCTTCTCAAGTAATAAGAACATATTCTAGAAATTCCTACCAGATTAAATATATCAAGTCAGGGAAAATGGTCAACTCGATTAATGAAAAGTATTTAAAACAGTATTGCTGTTGGTTAAATTAAAGTTAAAGCATGCATAAATCCAGAGAAGTTAGAACTATTACATAAAGACAGAAACAAAGAGATTCAAGGTGCCAAGAGTTTTGCCAAGTCTGAACGAAGCTTTGCCCTTTTGTTGTCTAAACATGAGAGTGTTTTAATGTGCTTGAATTTGTCAAATTGGACCTGCTCGAATTGTTTCTTGTACTCTTCTTGTTTGGTCTCAATGAAAACAATTTCTTGAATGATCTGATGTTGCTCTTGTTGAGCAATAGGTGCACCTATCTTGGCCCGTCTTTCACGCACTTTAGCAAGTTTTTCATTAAACTGGGCCAGTTCTGCTTCAAGTTTCATTTCTTCCCTGTCATAAAAGGCTTGGACAAAAATGGCATGGGTGATCCTCAGGTCAAATTCTTCACGGGAAGCTTTTTTCGGTTGAAGAGTAGAAGCACATTTGTCTATTTCAGTTTTGATTTTAGCCTCTTCGTTTTCGATGTCTTGGAGTTGATATTGGGAGGCTACACTATCATTGGCAAGCTCTTTGAATTGTTGGACTATGGCAGAATGAGGATTAGAGGTCGGGAAGTTGAAGGTAGAATTCAAAAAATCAGTTAAAAGTTGGTTGAGAGGAGTTTCCTTGATCCATGCAACAGGAGGATGATCCAAAAGTTTGAGAAGTGATCGGAGCCACTCTCTAGTATCAACATCCTACTCGAAGAATGGACTGGATGAGGAAGGTCTAGGGAGTGTTGGAGCAGGAATTGGCACCTCATCCTCTTGAATAACTCGATTTAAAACAGAAATTAGGTTGGCCAATGTGGCACTAGTAGGCGTGGTAAAAGCTCCTGAATTTCCAGAACTTGATCCAGGAGGAGTTTGGAATTCAGCCTATTGAGGAGGCTAGAGAACCCTTGAGGGGTTTCCAAGACCTTAGATTGAGATGAATCTAAGTTTGTTGTCTCAGTAACTCTGGAAACAGAATCAGAATCAGGGGCTACTCGGCCTTCGACAGAGAGTGCATATTGATTGTTTGGAGAATTAGACTCAAGTATATGAGTTTGTGTCGGAGAATGCTGAAAGGGATCTTTCGTCAGATCAACCACTGGTGTTATATGAGAAGGCGAAAAGGCAGCATTGAGTGGTTGAGTTGATTCTGTGGCTTGAATCGAATCATGGGACGTAGAATGTCCTAAATCAAGATGTTGTTGAAGAGGCTGATCAGGTGCCATTAGAGGTGTAATTGAATGTTCAACAGTGGAAGGATGAAAATGAAAGGTATACAATTATAAGTTAAGATTTATTTCAATTTAAATGAAACACATGTAAAAATGATATTGTTACGAGAACAAATCTTGGTTTCTGAATTAGTTTTGGACCAGGGTCTAAGTCGGCCGTATCCTCCGATTGAGAGGAGGTAGCAAGGATGTCTTGGATGGGTTGCCCACTTCCATCAGAGCTTTCACTTGATGGTGGTAGCCGTAACTATTGAGAAATCAAAATTGAGTGCTGTTAAGCAAATATGGTTTGCAGCATATTTTCAATTTTGAATAATATGTAAAAATAGTTACCCTTCTAGAAGCCCTGATAGGGGTCCTTCAACTTTTGTGTTGGGTTGTCGTAAGGATGCACTTCGGTTTATAGATTTTAGGGGTTTGTACTTGTGACAAACAAATTTTTGTATGATTGGATTATTGCTTGGTTTAGAAACTATACTTGCAACGAGAATTCATTTGTGAAATTCTAAACCGTCAAAAATCCATTCGTCAAAATACATAGGTGTTAGCCAAAGAGTTGATCTCGGCCAAGCACGCGTACGCGCACAAGGCGCTTGCGCGCACATCGCAGAATTAGCCAGGGACGCGCACGCGTACCGTGCGCGCACGCGTCGTGGTCCGCACGTGATTCTTTTATTGCAACATGTGCCTGGCGATTTTGGAAGGTTTCAGCAACCAACTTTGGCGCCAAAATGCATATAAGAGCCAAGGATTGAAGGGGATTGACATACATTCACATCCATAGACTAATTTTAGATCATTAGGTAGATTTTTTAGTGAGTTACATTTGTAGAGAGAGAAACTCCAACTTCTCTCGAGGATTCATCTTCATTCTCTCAATTCTCAACCATTCCTTGGTGAGATCCATTGCAACTCTCAATTTACTTTGTTCATGTTGTAGATCATCTTCTCTAATCTCAATTAGTGTTTGTAATTGTTCAATTCTTATAGATCTTAGATTTAGCTTTGTTGTTTTGGATTCTATTGATTCATTGAAGATCTCATTTTCATTGTTGTTCACAATTGAGGATTGCTAATTGACTTGGAGTGCACTAAAGCTAGACTTCCCTAGGGTAAGACTAGGACTTGTGACTCAAGTTAGTTACTTTTACTTGACTTTCCTCTATAATTAGGGGTTGACTAAGTGAAGCAACACTCCTTTGTTATCACAATTGAAGGAAACTATAGTGATGGAACTTCCAATGTTCAACCTTGGCCAAGGCTTTTAATATTGATTGATTGTTGTTTTCTTTTATTAGCACTTTTATGCCACACTCTTCAAGCCACAAAAGACCACTTAATCAATAACGTGCATCCTTGTAGCATTCCTAGGGAAGAACGACTCGGGACTAATACTCTCGGTTATAGATTGTAGAATTACTTTGATGATGGATTTTGCGTCGGTTTAGACTATACTACGATTGATTACTTGATAATTTCTATACCGGCAAAAATTCATTTGTCAATGCTGCAGATTCAGCTTTTCTTTTTTGGGATCTTTTTGGAGAACCCTCAGCCGTAGGAGCTATCCGAATCGCAGATTGCTGAATTTCTTCTAAAGTACAGGTGTACTTAGAGTAATAAGCAGTCCACCATTCGAAGCAGGATTTGGTGATGTAGGAGCTGCGATCATAAACAAGGAAATTAAAGCGTTCCTTGTTTTGTTGGTTCTTTGAGAGGCAAGCATCGAGGTCCTTCTGAAAAGTCAAAGTTATGTGGCAGAATGGTTCACTGTTCGAGGCAGTAGAGTTGGGATGGCTTGAGAAAATCCCAGTTGTCTGGCTATATAATGAGGGGCGTACAGGGTCGCTTTGAATCTTTCTTTTTTATGCTAAGGCAGCCCCATAGGAATTATTTGGACAGCCAGTAAATTTGCCCAACTCCGATTGGCAAGTTCACTTTCCTTAGTATCATTTGGGAAGAGTAAATGATCAAGTCAAGCAGGACCACAATTACGACGCATGAAAGGAGCAAAGTTGAGGTTGTCGTTGTAAAAATATTTACAAGAATGAAAGAGAGAGAAAACTTCATCTGATTGGGTATTTGGGAAGTTGGGCTTGTAATCAGCTAATCGAAAGTCTTCGATGTGCTGTTTATCAGTACCCCCGATTCCAGATTTTGTCATAAATTTTTCGAAAATGGTATTAAGCCATAATTGGAGGAGCCAGAGAAGGTCACCTGTACTGATCATACAATTGTCTCGAAGACAATGTACAAATTGGCCAAGTTCTTCGAAGATGTGCCCTAGAAGAAATTTGGCCAAATTAAGAGCTTTCCCTTCATGGAGTAGAGTAGCCAAAGGGAGGAAAATTTTCGACATTTGAACGCTTCTAGAACAAAAGATGATCGCATTCAGCCAATAGAATAGGAATGCTACATGCTCGTTATCTGTGACAGGAGTGCCCTCTGCACCCATGTTCTGGGCAATGAAATCACTATAAGAAGTAGATAAGACAATATTGTAAATGCGCTCAGGCTGCAGATCAAGAGTATAGTCTGGAAAACTTATTGGAAGCCATGTGATAGCGGCTACATCTAAAAGAGACATACCAATTATTCCACAAGGAAGGTGAAAATTGTTGGTTGTCCTATTTCAAAAACAGGTCACAGCTCCAATCATCCAGGGGAGCATAGAAGGTGAGAAATGGGAAAGCCGTAATAGTTTCTAGATTCCCAGAAAACCCCAATCAACAGTCATTGTTGGGGCGAGGCATTGATACCAAGCTGTGAAGTCAGATCCTCGAGATTAATCTTCGGATTATTCCTGAAAGGTTTTTGATTGATGAAAAGGGAGATATCGAGGGCCTGGTTAATTAGCAAATCTTCCCCTTGGGCACTAGGGAAGAAAGGTGTTTTCTTATTCACTTTCTCCGAGGATTTAATGGGCCCAAGAAAATAGTGGGTATCCTCCCCAACTGTGAAAGGAATTAAGATTTTGGTATCAATAGTTTGAAACTGTGGGTCGTTAATGACTTCATCATTGACCTGATTGAGTATATGGAGAGCTGGTGGAGCTGGTGGCGCAACAACATGACCTTTCCCATTGTCTTGGGCGACAACATGAGAAGAGGAAGTGGCCATTGTGAAACAGAGAAGAAGGAAGGTTGAGAGGTTGAAGGTAATGCAAGAAGAGTTGGCGTCAGAAAAATTCAGAGAGCAAGGGTTTGAGAAAGATTGAACACGGGTGAGAATGTTGAATTTGAAGAGAAATGGTACTGTAGCCGTTATTGCAAGAGGAATGCAAAAAGAGGTGACTTCCCGAAGAAGGTGAGAAGGTGGAAAGAGAAAGCGTAAGCCTCGAAAAACGTGTCGATTGGATCAGTATTAATGGGGAGTTAAGAGGTAATTATTGCTGATTTAAGGAGTTGAAATTTGAATTTGGATTAAGTGTTTTATCTTCTAATTAATGTTATCGAAGACAAACACGTTAATCCAAGGGGGCAATTTGTTGATCGGGAAAATATTCTCGATAAAGGTAAATGGTTCGAAATGGTGAATCGGTCGAGGACATGAGTAGCTTTCGAAAAGTTACATGCATAAGCATTGGATGGAGGTTATCAACATGGTTTCGGTGATAAGGCTTTTTTGGTAAATCGAGCAAGCCCAATTGAACAAGATATTCGAAGTCATCTATTCAAAATAAGCTGTTCGGAAATGCGACTCGAATGATTATGGCAGTAGAGAAGTTAAAGTCTTTTATCACGCAAGGAAATTACGAGAGACGGCTAGGCGGGAACGGTTACCAAGGAGAATGCATTCAAAATTGTGATATTGTAATTAATTGTAATTAATTGACAGTTACCAAAAGTAGATTATAAATACTAGGAAGTCTTAGGGAATAGGGGTTGGAACTTTTACTCAGAAAATACTCAAGCACACTCACATCCCAAGGAATTCCTGAGTCTGCAATCAAGTAACTTTTCTGTAGGGTTCCTTCCACCTTTTCATTCTTTTGATTTATCTTTTTGTAAACTTTACATTTCAAGTAAATTTATTTTCCAAGTGTCCTTTATTTTCATCATTCAATATTCTCTCTCTGGTGAAGATGCAGTAGAAGGTGAGGAAGAAGAGTTTTGAATAGTGCAGAATGAACCGAACACAGTACTCATGGTGAACCGAATATAGTACTCATGGTGAACCGAACACAATACAATTGTATAGTACTGAGTGAACGAAACATCATCCATTATATAAAATCAAATTCAAACAACTTTCTGCAGAATGAACCAGACATAGTACTCATGGTGAACCGAACACAGTACTCATGGTGAACCAAATATAGTACTCATGGTGAACCGATCATAATACAATTGTATAGTACTGAGTGAACAAAACATAATCCATTATATAAAATCAAATTCAAACAGCTTTCTGCAGAATGAACCGAATACAATACTCATGGTGAACCGAACACAATACAATTGTATAGTACTGAGTGAATGAAACATAATCCATTATATAAAATCAAATTCAAACAACTTTCTGCAGAATGAACCGAACACAGTACTCATGGTGAAACAATTGTATAGTACTGAGTGAACGAAACATAATCCATTATATAAAATCAAATTCAAATAACTCTGCCTACAATTTACATATTATCGATTCAATTCAATTCAGTACACCTCTGTCCATTTAATTCAATTCAAATTAACAATTGCATTCCATTCAATTCAATTCAAAATTGAATAATCCAAACTTTGTCAGTTTGATTTGTTTCAAAAGAGTAATCCAAATCGCTCTCCTGATTTGAAGTTGAGTCATTTATTGTTTCAATTTAGAAGTGCAGATCGAAGAAGAAAACAAAGAAAAATAGGAAGAAGATAAATGCAACGTAACCAGATTGAAATGAGAAAACGAGAAGATGAACGCGACCAGAAGAGAACGACGAAGGCAATGCAGATCAATAAGGAAGAACGCGAGCAGAGAAGAAGAAGAAGAAGAAGAAGAAGAAGAAGAAGAAGAAGAAGAAGAAGAAGAAGAAGAAGAAGAAGAAGAAGAAGAAGAATGAGGTTTACGTTGCAGCAGAAGGTTTACGTTGAGCAAAGCTTTAGGTTGCAGCACGTTATATGTAGCGCATGTATGACAAATGAGTGAGGAATGGGGGACGCGCAAACAGCTTTCTGCAAAATGAACCGAACATAGTACTCATGGTGAAATAATTGTATAGTACTAAGTGAAAGAAACATATTACATTATGTAAAATCAAATTTAAATAACTCTGCCTACAATTTACATATTATCAATTCAATTCCATTCAGTACACCTCCGTTTATTTAATTCAATTCAAATTAGCAATTGCATTCCATTCAATTCGATTCAAAATTGAAATAAGAGTAATCCAAATTGCTCTCCTGATTTGAAGTTGAGTCATTTATTGTTTCGATTCAGAAGTGCAGATTGAAGAAAAAAATGAAGAAGAATAGGAAGAAGATAAATACAACGTAACCAGATCGAAATAAGAAAACAAGAAGTTGAACGTGACCAGAGGAGAACGACGAAGGTAATGCAGATCAATAAGGAAGAATGCGCGTTATATGTACGTTGCAGTAGAAGGTTTACGTTGAGCAAAGCTTTAGGTTGCAGCACATTATATGTAGCGCGTGTATGACAAACGAGTGAGAGGTGGGGGACGTGTGTGTGGAGGAAATTACTTGGTTAACAACCATGTAAAAAATACATGGATGCAGAGCTTTTTCGAAAAAGTACTTAACCCTAAATTTTAGTATTATGTTTAGTGTAAAGTAAGAGACAGAAATTGAAATAAGAATGAAATCCTAATTTAATTTGCATAACAAATAAAATTAGAGTTAATTAATTGAAATAAGAGTATTTTAAATATAAAATATTATTAAAGTTTCTATTTAAAAGAATTTCAGTTCTTTGTGTTTTTATTTTTTGGAGGTAATGCAATACTAAAATTTTGGAGATAGAGACTAAAATTTTACTATTAATCTCTGAACCAACAAACATAATACTGAGTTCCAATCTCTTAATCTCCGTTCTAATACCTGAAAATAAACGGTATCTTAAAGTTCAAATACTTTGTAAAAGAAAAAGACAAGGAAAATAGAACAAGGACCGAAATGACCAATATCTTATTGAATATAATTCTAATTCGTTATAAGTGGCATGTATTCAATTATGTTTTGTTACTTTATAAAAATAATTATTTTTTATATTAATTGTGTAAATAATTATCTAAAAAAATAAATTTTACTAAATAATTATGTAAAAATATTTTAGACGGCATCAAAATTAAACTGATTTATTTTTAGTGAAGATTTTATGATATAGTAAAAAAAATTTTCCTTTCTAGTTCACAGGTATTGGTATTCTCACAAAGGACCTTTCTCAACTACATTCCTAACAAATCCTTAGTACTTATTTGTTTATTATATCTGAAGATAATTTCATTGAATAAAAAATATCAAGTATAATTTCTATCTTAAAGTACCTTTATCTATGAAGAAAAGAAGGAAGAAATATATCTCACCCAAAAATATAAATAGAAATGTTATAAATGCCACTTTTTTATACTTCTTTTGTAGATTTTTCATTTTTATATTAAAAATAATTGATAATAAATAAAATTTACTAAAGAAGCATAAAAATAGTACAAATACATTTTTCCAATATAAATAAGGGTCATAAGGTTTTTAGAATTAATGAATCATCACTCAGAAGAGTTGTTAGACTTCAAAGGAAAAGCATCATGGACAAGAAGAGTGGAAGAGAAAGTGATTTTTCTTTTACCATTCAAATGTTCAGCTATATTAGTCCTGAAAAAGATTGAGACGGAATAAATTCTTGATATAAAGAAGAAGAGGTTACAAGGGAGAGAAACCAGAACAAGAATACTGATGAATATTTGGTGTCGATTGTATTTTGTAATTCAATCTATCTAACTCTGTGTATAGGTGCAGCTTATATACTACTTGAGTAGCTGCATGATAACAGAATTAACTGAAAATTCTTGTAAATCAGTTTTAACTACCAAAACAGAATTACTAACGTATGGGCTAAGTAACACGTTTATCTATAATGCCTAATCTATGCTTAGCTTCATTAAGTTTGTTAGGATACAAAACAATATGTTGCAATGCTCAATAAAGCTATCAATTAGATTTTGCATTCTTGTAAAATTTAGTTTAATGTAGAATTAAATTTTTAGGGAGAAAAATGTCAAATCTTAAGGTCATTTGCGAGATCGTCTCAAAATTGTTGCCTACCATGTTGAAGGTTTAAACACTCTCCTTAATTTTTTATATCTCTTCTATTTTCCCTATTTTACCATTAAAGTAAAACGTGGCATATAAACATATTATATAACCCAATAATTTAAGTTTAAGATTATTTTTTCCTTTTTGGTATAGCATATTCAGGAGATCTAGGAATAAGATTAGATTTTTCTTACAGTGTACTTTAATACGTTAGAAAAATCGCGCGCCACATTGTGTTTGTTTCATTTCTACTGGAAACAAGATGGACAAAACTCCATAAAAATATTTAAGGTAACTACTAACCACTATTATATTATGGAGTTACTCAAATAAAAATGTCAAAAATATCTTTTTATAAAAATGTATTGTATAAAAGTGTAATTTGGAGCCACTCAGATAAAGACGCATAAAACATCTTTTTTTAAAGATATTTTTTAATAATTAAAATTTAACACATATAATCGATTAAATCGTGTTATTTTTATTAAAATTAGACTAGAAAAATTGATTTGAGTGAAAAAATGGTGAATCAAATATTAAATTGGTCATTTTTTATAAGAAAATAATATTAATTTAGATCAGCTCAAGATTTGATTCACTATTTTTTCAGTCAAATCAAATTGTCTAGTCTAATTATGATAAAAATAATACGATTTAATCGATTATATATATTAAATTTTAATTACTAAAAAATATCTTTAAAAAAAGACGTTTTAGACGTCTTTATCTTTAAAAACAACACTTTTATAACCTATCAAAATCTGACTTTATAATTTGTCATTCAAAAGTCAAAAAAAAAATTTTCACATGAAGACAATTATAAAATCTTCGTTAGAGTATCCACCTATTATTATATATTGTAGATAAATCCAAAAACTGATACAAAATAAATGACACATTAATAGAGCAGAGAGAGAGAGCACAAGCTGAAAATAAAACTAATACATATCTATCTGGTCCATTTTTGCAACAGATAATTCAAGAATGGCAATCACAGAAGTGTTTTACTTATTAGCAGGATAGCTTTTGCTTAATTGCATGCATCTCAGTTATGACATCTTTTATACTCATTCGCTGATTAGGAAACTCTTGGGAGCATGCAACTCCAATCCTAGCAAACGACACAAGACATTCTCGAATGGTGTCTTCCATATTTTGCTGTTGTGTGACCCTTCTTCTTTCTTGATGATCAATTGGAATGAGCAGTCGTGAATCAACAATCTCAGTGATTCCATCTAGAGTTGCCATGTTACAGAACTTGTGTAGGCTTAGATCTTCACCAAACATGCTATCAGTTGGCTTCTTTCCAGTGATCATCTCTAAAAGAAGAATTCCATAGCCATACATGTCTCCTTCTGGTGACACTAAGCCACTTGCTCCATATTCTGTTTTGTTCAAACAAAAATAATGCAACAATATCATCATTATAAACTAATTATTTTCAGTTCAATCAATTAAATATATTAAGGTGTTCATTTCCATAAATAACTGATAATTAATTTTCTCTTAGGACATAGGAAACTCTGAGCTGTAACTAATTTGGTGTAATTATATAGATGAGAATACCATGTCCAAAGCAAAACATGAATTTAATATGACAGATTATCTTGTTGAAGAAATATGAGAAAAACATTTAAAAAATATATTGTAAGATATATCAAGAGAAACTGACACTGACCTGGGGGAATATATCCAATGGTTCCCTTAATTGCAGAAGAGCTAACTTGACCACTGCTAGAACAGCTTGCGGCACCATGAACGAGCCTAGCTAATCCAAAGTCTCCCAAGTGAGCAACAACTTCATCATCAAGTAAAACATTGCTTGGCTTAATATCACAATGAACTACAGCTTCTTCTAAATCATTGTGAAGATAATCCAATGCAAAAGCTACATCAAGAGCAACATTTACTCTTTGCATCAGGTTGAGACTCTGATTTGTGGACTCGCTATCATCAATGGTGTTGTGCAACAAGGTTTCTAAACTCCCATTAGGCATGAACTCAAACACTATGGCCTTGAAATCATCCCCTTTGTAATCAACACTTGAACAAGAAGTCAATATGTTGACAAGGTTTCTGTGCTTGATTTTTCCTAGAGCTTTGCATTCGGCCATGAAACTCTTCGATGCCCCGCGTGTATGGAGCTTCAACACTTTTACAGCAACAGGTCTCTCAAAATGGACGAGGATTCCTCTATACACAGTCCCAAATCTTCCTGCCCCAACTAAATTGGATGAAGAAAATCCATTAGTTGCTTGATGTAACTCTCCATAGGAAACCTTCACATAACCATATTGCAAAGCCAGAGAAGTAGTGGGTAACTTTTTTGCCTTGTTCTTGAGAAGATATATACTAATAAAAGCTACACAAGAGATTAGAATTCCTCCAAATGCAACGATGAGAATGACTCTCTTTTTAAGTGATCTCTTGTGTTTCTTCTGTAAGGGCAAAATAGGGCATGCAGGAAGATTCAATTGAGGTATCCCGCCGCAAAGCTCTTTGTTTCCAACGAGTGATACTGCTGTGACATTATTAAATACTCCTCCTACCGGGACTTCACCATAGAGATGGTTGAAAGAGAAGTTCAAAGTCTTCAGCAAGGTGAGATTCACAAGTTGATGCGGGATTGTGCTTGAGAAGTTGTTATTAGAAAGGTCCAAAATTTCAAGGGATAGTAGAGATCCCAAGAATGAAGGTATACTTCCACGGAATGAGTTGCTTCCTAGTACAAGCTCTGTTAAAGCAGAGCAAGCACTAAGTCCCATGGGAATCTCACCAATCAACTTGTTATCTTGTAAGTGCAAGATGGAAAGATGGTTCAAGTTGCCAAGATCAGAAGGAACGGGGCCAGTAAAGGAGTTGGAGTATAGGGACAGCTCTATTAAACCTTGTTGGTAGCCAAATGTTTGATTGGGTATATTGCCACTTAAGTTGTTTTCTTGAGCATAAAATCTCTCCATCTTGGTGCAGTTTCCAAGTGTAAAAGGAATGAATCCTTCAAATTTATTTGAGTCGAGATGAACATCAGACAACATAGTAAGGTTACCAATGACAAGAGGAATGTTGCCAAACAACTTATTTTCTTCCAAAGCCAACATTACCAGATTCTTTAGCTTCCCAATTGAATTTGGAATTGTTCCCTCAAGGGAATTTCTCTCAATACCAAGTGCTGCTACGTTGATTAGTTTTCCAATTCCTTCAGGTATCCTTCCAGATATTTGATTGGCCCCCATAGCAAGTACAATGAGATTGCTTGATAAGTTGCCTATGCGATCGGTCAATACACCGCCTAAATAATTATCATCAATGCCTAGTTTTTGCAATTGAGTACAATTCTCTAACGAGGAAAGGAAATCTAAATCGTGAGCTCTTCCACTCCCGAATCTATTAGTACCAACATTGAATGACCGGAGTTTGTGTAAACTTCCCAAAGTAGGAGAAATTGATCCATGAAAATCATTTTCTTGAATATCAAACACTTGCAATTCGGAAAGATTGGATATTGAAGATGGGAAAGTACCAGTGAATCGGTTTCCTCCACATAGAAAACTCTCAATATTGGGAAAAGCCATAGATATATTTGAGAGAAGAGTACCTACTAACTGGTTTTCCGCAAATTCAAGAACTTCAATATTTGAAAGGTTGTAAAGTGACGGAGGGACTTGGCCAGAAAAATTATTTGCACCCAAAGCCAAATGGTTCAAATTCAACAACCTACCCAAAGCTGGAGTTATGCTTCCTTCCAAATGATTGTATGTAAATGACAGCTTCTGAAGCGATGAAAGATTTCCCAAAGACGGCGGGATACTACCAACAAAATTGTTGGTTCCAAGCCCCAGTAGAATAAGTTGCTTCATAGAACCAAACCAGGAAGGAATTTTGCCGGTTAGATTATTTTGCCACATAACAATTACCTCAAGACTTGAACAATTTATCATCTCCCTTGGAATTTGACCTTGAAGATTATTGTTGCTCAAGTCAAGAATTTGCAGCCTCTTCAAATGACCAAGTTCTCTTGGAATGTCACCATGCAAGTGGGTGTTAGTAAGATTGATCACCCTTAGGAACGTTAGATTTCCCAAGGATGGTGCAAGAGTACCACCCCAGTATTGATTTGGAAGTTGCACGGCTGAGACTCTCATTCGGCGGCGACTGCATGTAACGCCCTGCCATTTACAGAAATGAAGAGATTGATTCCATGATGGCAGAGCATGAGGATCGCCATTGATAAGCTTGTCCTTCAAAGCAAGCAAAGCCATCTTATCGGTCTCTGAACTCAAGGCCACATGCATAGCCAAGGTTTGAGAAGCGATAGATAAGAGAAACATGATGAGGGACACCATCATTATTATTTTGTTGCAGTATGACCGTGACAATGTGAGCATTGTGTTAGTATATGGAAGACGACGATGGTGATGAAAAATGTGGATTTCTATAGTTGTTGCTTCAATAGCTCTAACTGATATAGATTTCTATTTTGCTTCAGCGTGGGATTTAAAAAATAGAAAAACTAACATTCAGTTATAAATTTTTATGTCAAATCAATAATAGTTAGACGATTTTAGTTAAATTTATCAAATCATTCTCAAAATTAAATTCACATGAAAATAACTATGGGTGAAGTTGTTTCTTAATAAAAATTAATATGAAAGTGTTTACTGTATAATGCTACAATAATACTCAAGTAATGTAACGGATCTTAGTAAATATAAAAACAATTGTAAAAAAATTATTAAATTATAAAATGTTGAGAATATTATGATTTGTTTTTCCCACTTCAATCTTGTGGCGTTCTTCCGTTTATGTAAGAATACATTCTTCTTTAAACTGAGAAAAATGAACTTAGAGTTTGACCTAAAAATAAATTTATAAAGAAAACTAATATAACCTCAAAATAAAATTGACGATGTTTAACAATTCAAAAGATAATCATCGTAATTGTGAAAATATCATACAAATATAACTCAATAAAAATAACTTTATATACTTTTTTTAATAATTAAAGTGGCTTAAGTCAAAGATAACATAACTAATTTCTTTTATTATTGTAATTAATCTTTATAACCGATGTAATATAGACGAAAATATTATTTTAAATCAATTTATGATATCATATATATTATAAAAGTTTGATAAGTAAATATTTTAATGTACTTTTAGCTAAATTTTTTTAAGCAATTAATATAAAGATAGTGTATAAGTAATGTACATATAAATGCCATCATTATCATCAAATAAATTCATTATCCTATAATAAAAAAAAGTCATAAATATTTTGTAATACAAAAAAGCTTTATGAATACCACAAATTAGCCATTATACATTTTACGTCCACCTTCTTATTTAACTTATTATATCTTTGGAATATTCCTTAGTTATTCATTCTTTCTTAATACCAACAAGAAGTAACATTTAGTAAACTTGTATATTAACTATTAGTTAAAGACGAGATAGTGAGATACTAATAAGTTAGGAGCAATATACAGTTAAAATATTTTACAAAAAAAAATTGAATCATTTTGTAATTATTTTTGGGTTAAGACTATGTTATGAATTTGCCAGCAAAAGTGGGACAGCAGTGAATGATATAGTCTTGGTCTAGAATTGAGTATGGACTGGGCAAAATTATTGCCCCCAAACCCAAACACACGCTAATGTTGGACGAAAATTCATATCGAAATCAATCAATAACAGAAATTGGGAAGAAAAATGGGATCAAACAACAAGTAGCTTGACGAAGAGAATTATGGAAACCCAAGAATTGAATTTGGCGTAGAGCACTTCTTCAATGTTCTTCTTATCCCTTCACTTGCTTGACCTGCCAAATTTCCCGCCAAATTCATCAACATCAAGTGGGGACGAGAAATCTCGCATCTTCGGAACTTTGTCTTTTTTTCGTTACCTCTTGAGTCTTGACTTTGCTGCACTTATATTAATTACCAATTTCTCAACAGCAACCCGCACTTTCCATATGGAAAAACAAATTCCGGTTATAATAAATTAATGGGTATGTCTAAAACGAGCTCAACAATTATGTGCTTATTGAATAAGCTACACTCATATAGACCATTAGATTTTATTAGATGAAAATCAAAGGCTAATATAAAAGAAGAGTATTGATGGAGTCTAATAAATATAGAATATTCCAGTAGATAAATAAATGCTTTAAATGGCAATACTTTAAATGGTAATAGAATCTTTTATTCTTAAATAATTAAATATAAAATATATGAGTATTTTTTATTTACTAAAATTAATTATTATGAATTTTTTTTATAATATTAAAAAATTATATTAAAATAAAATTTTAAACTGTAACATAAAAATATAAAATAATTAAATTTTATTTTATATTACTTGACAAATAATTAGATTATTATATTCAAAATTTATTAACTAATTACTTTTGTTAAAAATATTATTATATAATTGTTCATACCCTAACCCAATGTCCAGGCCCAGATCCAAACACCTTAAGAAGGCCCCATCAGTAAGGTTGGCCTTCCCCCGCAACTGACATCCGCATAGGAGGTCGGTTCCAACGCTAGGAAGTCGGTAAAGAGTGTTAACTGGCAGATAACACTCATTCAAATAAGTAACTGCCTCTAAAATCTTTCAACCCACTCCCCAAGTCAAATCTCAACCTCCCTAAGATAAAGGGACGGTTATCCTCCTTAAAAGGTGGAACCATCCCAACGGTAGCTATGGGTTTACCATTATAAGTACACTGACAATCCTCAGGTAATTAGAAGTCCCATACTCTTAAACTTGCTTACACCCTTGCTGACTTAGGCATCGGAGTGTCTTTCCAGGTACCACCCCCGTTCCCTTGCACATACATAAGTCGGACGAGGACTCTTGACCG